>NC_052551.1:6962573-7265603 GCF_016699485.2 Gallus gallus
AAGGAAGGAGCTTACAGAACAGCCTTTTCAATCCCTAAGCAATGCATCCAGAGATTAGCAGCAGAGAGCAGTGGGCAGCTCGAGAAAAGCTGTTCAACAAATGTAGAGGCATGCATAATAAGATTACTGAATTGGAGTTGCATGTTTTCAAGGATAAACGTGATATTATTGCACTGGCAAAGACATAGTAGGAACAAGGTGAAAGATGAGAAATAGCCTGCCAGAGCTGTGGGACTGCTGCAGCTGAGCTCCCAATAGGACAGGAACAAGAGAGAAGTGGAGGCAATGAAGAGAAGCAGCTCCTCATGAGCAGAGAGAAAGAGCATATCCTACTTGACATGCAGATATGCAGAGCAGCTTTTTGCAAAGTGGGTGATGTCATCGTGTTTTTCTCAGCCTTCAGGACAGCAAGAGAAAAATAGATTGCATAGGAGTCTACAAGACAAACAGGCTTTTCCCCCTGCCCCCCCTCTCTGCAAAACTAATTGCTCAAATATTGATCAGGAAAATAATTTGAAAGGGCTAAAAAGAAGGAAGGACTTCTTTTCCTCCTCAGAGGCAAAAAGGGTAATGTTCTTGCAGAGCTGCTGGAAAGATCCAAGTGTTCAGAGGATTTCCAATACTATATAAGCTAATTAAGGCATTGAGTTGGTCTGGTTTGGTTTTTCGCTCATACAGGAAAGCATGGAACAACTGAAGTTTGAGATTTTTCAGAATGCCCTGAAGTCTGGCTGGACTTACAGCTCTGCTGTCTGTCCCAGGGGGCAAGAGTGCCCCACCAGGCAAACAGACCCACAGGCCCTAACTAGTGCAATTAGTGCGAACAGCAGCTATGGCAGGAACTTCTCCTCTGGAAATCTGGGTTGTGGCTGACAGAAACCAGCAGCCTGGGTTTAGCCTTACTGAGGGAAAGCACAATGAAGATAAACCCCCAAACCAGAGTGCTGGAGGACTGCTAGTCACTGCTGCCCTAACACAGACAATAAGTCCTGAGAAAAAGCAGCAGTTGTTTGGCTTCTGAAGAGCTGTTTTTCTTTCTTGTGAAAGATACAAAGGAAAAAAAAAATCCATCTAACAAAATGTAATAACTATCTCAGAAAATATCTGTACCTCATCTTCATCTGGAAGAAATCTAGACAGAAGTGAGCACCAGCAAGTCCCTCATTGTTAAAAATGTGTTTTGCGAGTAAACCAAAGCACAGAAGGAATGCTATCCAGGGAAAAATAAACAAACAAACAAACAGAAACCTTGAAGCAGATTGGAAAAAATGGTAAAAAATAAAAATAAAGCAGGAACATGCAAAGACAACGATCACAGGAAGAGGAGGAAGCACTCACCAAGATTTCAGTGAATATTTCTCAGGGACATATGGGAAGCAGGAGAAACTGATCCTTTAAAGTATCTTGCAAGGTTGGAAAGAGAGAAATGAAAAATGTACTAAACAAATGTCAATTAAATGAAATATCTTTAAAAATATGTTTATTTTTCCCTTTGGGGTGGAGTTTCTCCCTAGTGCTGAGTTTTGTGCACGGATTTTCCCCCTGGGTGAAGTGAGCCCAGCAGTGCCTCAAAGTCAAGATGACTGCAGGGTCATGAGATGGCTCATGTGTCTGTTGCGTGGGTGCAGGGTGGGTCACAAGGTGGCAATCCTAGGGCTTCAACAGCTGTCTGGTTCTTCATCTCAAGGCTCTCAAGGAGTGGGCATTCTGAAGTCTATCAAAGCATTCTCTTTGGTTATATATGAGATGTAGCACTGGATTTAAGTCATCGCTTGCCAGGAGGTGGTTAGTTTAAAAGTCAGATTGATTAGTCAAAAGATACGGGTAAATCCCTGCTAGATAATGGAGCAATATATACATACAACGTATTAAGGTCTGGGGGATTCTTCTTTCCTTATTTTAATGTCATTTTCCACTCTGAGGTACATCATGTACGATTCCTTTTTAAAACAAACAAGGAAAGAAGTCCCACCCTCTTAGGGTTTAAATGGTCCCAGTCTGACCATGAGAAGTTCTGCAGTATGCTGTTATGGAGGAGTCTGGTTACATATCGAGCAGAAAATGTTAAAAGACAAAGAATGTTGACAGCCAGCAAGAAAATCTACCTAGAAGTTGGACTACGTTGCATAGCTTCCTAGGACACTGTGTTTGGTTTAGAGAAAAATAAGCATTTGTAGTCATTTTCTAGATTCCTTATAGAGAACATGAAGGCAGCCTGTATCTGCTACATTTACATGAAAAAAAAAAAAGCAAAAAACTTTTGCATTGAGTGGCACAAGTCCGAAAAAGAATAAGCAAAGAGAAAATAATTTGGGGAAATATATGTGCTAGGTTATTCAGTGACAGACATTAAACCTCATAAGAGTTTTCTTCATTCCTTTCCTACAGAAAGGGTTTTAGCTCCCAGACCTGGCAGAGCAAATCAAATCTGACTTTAGGAGACAGAAGCTCCTGGAGACCCATAGCCTCAGCAATAGCTCTCCACTGAACAGACAGCTTCTGGCCAGATTCTCTCAGCTACCAGGCAGAGGCTCAGATTTAGAAAATGCAGCCTGGGCACAGCTGGTCAGGTCAGATAGTGGGTCAGGCTGCCAAGTCTCTCTCTGCTCTCTTCCATCAGAAGATGAAGATTGTGTTCAGCCTATTCAATATGTGGAATGAATTCTCATGAAGGTGATCAAAGCAAAGGGCGTACTCTGTCAGGAGAGAAAAGCTTTCCACCAGCAGGGAGAAAAATAGGCAAAGAATAGGTTTACCAGCTCTTCTGTCCCTGCCTGGTTAGCTAATTGTTCATCATGCTTATTTTCTTGCTACACTTGAAATGGGTAGAAATCTGCATTTGAGAACTGCTGAAGTATTTGAGGTCTGAGAACACAGAGCAACCATTTTCATTACAGTAACCAAGTCACAGAATGGTAGCTTTAAATGGGAAGGATAATAATGCATTACAGATTCACTTTCAATTAATCCAGAGCCTGCAATGCTGAATGCACTTAGTCCGTGAATTTTCTCAGAAAATGAAGCTAGAGTGTATTTCATTTATAAATCACAAAAGACACTTATTTGGCAAGAACGACCCCCTGCTCATATACAATAAATCATGAACATCAACAGTCTCTAATGGATTTTGAGTCAGTGCCACATACAGCAATGCCTGGGGCCTGTGTTTCAGGATTCCAGGACTGTGCCAAAGAAGCCTTATAAATGATTAATGTATTCAGCACAGTGTCATCTGTGCCATTGGAGAGAAAAAGACATTCAGGGGCTCCGTTTGTCATTAAAAAAGTGATAATCAGTTCAGCAGCAGACCATGGCTCTCCCTTCCCCTGCCAGAATAAACCATTTAGCTCCAGACTTAATAAAATCCCTCCCCCAAACTTCACACATGTTCTTCATTCATGGCGTGCAACACTGCAGTGAGAGAAAAGACACGGAAAGAAAAAGTCTGTTCCTATTAGTAGCCCTCCAAATCTAGACTTCCAGGGGGATAGAGTTGGGGTTTGCACTTGGAAATGTATGTTCAACATGAGATTACATAGGTGGCTGGTGCCTCTTTCTACTTGGATGTCAGTACACAGACAATGCAAGTTTTGGTCCCTACTGCTCAGTCACTCATGCTTTCCAGTTATCCATCCCGCAGTTTTCAACCTCTCCCCCTTTACTTTTATCCCCATGGTTACTGAATCACTGTGTTCGCAGAGATTTTCCTCACTAAAGAATGTGACTAACATGAGACAGCTAAATTATCAGAGCCAACTCCAACATTGGTTTTTCCTAACAAGGATCTTATCTTCCAAATGCTTTCATATAGATCTGTTGCACTGGCACCAACTTCAGAGTAAGTAGTGTTTCAACTATTGACAGAGACAGAGCTGCAGCAGCACTGTATAGGGAGACTTAAAATAGTCTGGAATCAGGTAAATGATGAAATTTAAATGCTAGCTTTAGCAGACCTGCAGCTTAGAAATACGTGTTACAAATACCTATGAGATGCATTTTACAAAATAAATAAATAAATAACCCCTAGAAGGGAACACATTATTTCCTGATAAGACCTGGCTCTAGGAGTTCAAGCAGATTTCCTCTTTTAAGAAATACTTCGGCTGAGCAGTAGGATACAGATGTTTTAGGCCCCAAGAAATCTCTGTTACATAGCACATCAAGACAGGCCATCAAAAAACAAGTATACTAACCTCCAGCCACAGCAACCAGCATCTGCTGACCCAGGGGTCACTGGAGCTGTTTTCACACTGTCCAGCCTAGGCTACCCTCAGGGCAAACTGAATCTCTTCCAAACCACTGAAAATATATACATTAAGCCTCATTCACACTTGGGAGGTCTTTCTCACCTTTACTCATAGCATCTATTGAGCCACAATTGCCAAGACACTAAAGCAAGGGTAGCAAGTTAACACCTCTGGTAAGCATCACCAGTCACGAGCCAGCATACACAAGACTTAAGAAGAAACGTGAAAGTCTTACCTTGGCCGCTACAGAGGAGTTAGGCTTCTCCAGGAGGTCCCAGAGCTTTTTCCTTTTGTCAGCGCAGCAAGTGTTATCAAATTCCTCCCCTTCCCTTTCCCTCAATGTCTCAGCTTCTCTTTTCAGCTCCTCATTCATCTGCTCCTTCTTCTGATGGTAGCGGGCCTGGCAGCAGGACTCCAGGTAGATCTCATCCACCCCCCAGTAGTCCAGCTCTTGGCTGAAGGACAAGGCGCACATCTCCTCCATCATGTGCAGCTTGCCAGTACGGTAGAAGTTCAAGATTGAGGTGAATGCCCCAGGGTGCCTGTCAAAGAAGTACTCATTCTCCTCCAGGTTGTAGTCATCACAGATCTCCATGAGGGAGTCGTGTGTGTTGCAGTCTCTGAGCTTACCCAGCCTGGTCCGTGGCAACCTGTCCAAGGTCCGCCAGAGAACCTCGTGGGCCAGCCCCCCCACATTGAGCTTGACCCTGCGGGAGCAGGCCTTGCTCCTGACGATCTCCGTGGGGTCCGGAGGCAAAGAGGTAGTAGAGCGAGATCCATGCTTATTCATCCCCAGAGGCATCGCTGGTCCCCCTCAGGCTGGATGCTCCAAGGTGCGGTGTGGGGCAGGGTGCGCGGGGGGCCGGCTCTCCTCACCTCTCCTTCCCCTCCATGCCCCAGAGCTGCAAGAGAAGCCAACCATGGGTCCCTGCCCGGTGACCTCCGCTCCCGCGGGCCGCCTGCCCGCCGGCCTTATCCCCGCCCGGGGCAGCCCGGCCCCGCTAATCTGCTCAGGGGGAGGCGGCGGCGCTGTCCTCCCTCGCGGTGCTGAACCGCACTCCGCGCCGCGCTCGGACGGGCGGCCTCGGGCAGGCGCTGTCCGCGCCCGCGGTGCTGGAGGCCGCCCGCTCCCACGTGGCGGAGCGCCGGCTACCGCCGAGCTCCCCCGGGCGGCGGCCGGGTGCTGCCCTCTCTCCCGGTGGATCCCAGGCTCTGCCCGGGAGGGTTGTCTGTTCTGTCACCTCGTCTGGGGAGCTAAGGAGGCTGGGCACGGCTTCAGCAGCCTCTTCTGGTAAAGGGCTGGCTGGGAACTGCTGATTTAAAGGGAGGGTGTAGAGCTCCCCCGAGCACCGCCGGGCGCTGCTCCCTAAAAGGCCCCCGGCCGCTAGCCACGGCTGCGCTGATACGTTGTTTCCCATCCCGGAGCGACCGGACAGGAGCGCGCCGGCCCCACCACCGACAGTCCGCGTGTGCTCGGACCCGCCGCTCCCCCGAGCAGTGGGGCCCTGCCGGACAGCAGGCACAGTACCCTGGGTGCCCCCACGACCCACCCGGGCAACTTCCCTCCTCAGAGCCAGCAGTGCCCCCCGCTCTGCCCAGCTGCGGAGGCGGCAGGTGGGAGCAGAGGCTTTTATAACTCCAGCCTTGCAAATTTCCCCGAGGAAAGCTCTGTGAACGAGAAAGAGCGAGTATTTCCAGTCACTCTAACGACGCACTATACCTCTCTGGGCTATCCAGGGACGCCTCCCCATACCCCACGCAGCCCTCTGCATAACAGGAAAATCAACGAAAATGGGAATAAGAACCACCCCCGAGCCTTTCTTGCAAAGCCAGTGCCTTATAACAGCCCCAAGCACTGTTGCTTACACAAGATGGCACGAAGAGAAATCCCGGCGCAGAAACGAACGGCTTTCTCCCTGCTCATCCGGCACGACGCCGGGACTCGGCCCTTCTCCCCATCGATCCGGGTGCCCCCACCCCGATAGCAAAACCCCGACGCTGCCTTCAGCCCTTCGCCGGGGCCGCTCCCGGCCGCAGCCCCGCGCGGGAGAAGGCTCCGCTCTCCCAGCCCGAACCTACCTCCTCCTGCGGGCTCCCAGCGAGGCGGCGCGGGGCTGTGCGGGACCGAGGGCGGCTACATCGTGCGTCGGGGCGGGCAGCCGGGATGGCCCCGTTCGCATCCCCCCGCGGGCAGCCTCGAGGCGGAGGGATGGCGGCCGCGCTCCCGTCTGGCCACGGAGTCCGGGGGGCGGGGGGAAGGGAAGCGAGGTAAATCGGATCCTTCGGCAGGAAGCTTTCCAAGGCCTTCCCTCGGCTGCGGCTCCTCGCTCCTTCCTGCCGTTAACTCCGAAGCCGCATCTGGCCCCTTCCCCCACCCTTCTCTTGGTGAAGACACAAAGGAAAGCTTTGGTACTTCCTTCTGCCGCCTCGAAACGGAGATCAACAAGTCTAGTCTGAACCTCCAGCTTTTCCCTGCAATTCTGTCCCGGAGTTGTTTGGAGTGAATTGGAAGTTGGGGGTGGAAGAGAGGAAGGCAGCTCCACCGTGAGCTGGGATGCAGCATTGCAGGGAAGGTTAACGCTTTCCTGACCTGGCCCTGCCGCCCCGGGGCTGATTTACAGCGGGTGAAGCACCTGGTCCAGACCTAGCACCGAGAGGAGAGCTGCAGCATCGTTCCATAGCAGTAGGACGATTCCCACCATCCTCCAGCTCCCGGTGGTATCATCCGTGAAAGCAGGAGCAGGGATTGGTGCCAGGAGAAAAACGACAAGCAGAGAGTGATGATAAGCCCAGCAGGGCTGTTATGGCTTTCTAGGCCCTGCTTGCTGAGCTAGGAGCAGCTGAGCTCTGTGAAGCTGCACATTTTCATGCAAGGAGCAAGTTGGGGCATCGCCCTTGCACCAACAACCTATCATTAAAGGGAAAGCCTGCAGTTGGAATTGTTACATGTATTTACAGATAGAGATGGGAGGAATAATAAGAGATTTCTGATTAGGGATCTCTATATAATAGAGCATCTGCTAACCAGAAAATACAGCACTGAAAGTATCCTTTTAGCACTCTGTCCTCCCACCCCTCCAACAGGGGAAAATGGGTCTCAGCAGGAGCCTGCATCTTCATTAGCATTACTTAATGGGTACATTAGCACCACTTAATGCAGCTCACCTGCTTAGGCAGGTGTAGCAGAGGTACACAGCTCTGCTCATTAGCCCTTTCTCTCCTTTGCTTTGATTGGTCGTGCCTCTTGGATTCTGTAGTGACAATTCCTATTATGAGATTTTTAAACCACGAACCTGGTGTATATGTGATTAACCTGAGAAAAAGACTCCCAGTGCTGCTTCTCCCTACTTCATACGCTTCTCCATTCACCCTCATCTGCCTCCCATTGCCTAGTGCATACAATATCACTGTTATGCTACTACTTTTGGTATTTGAATGTCCATATCTGTTTTAGAGATAACCTTCTGAAATCTAGGTGAGTTTTTCGTTTTGTTTTGTTTTGTTTCCAGACTTTCTTATAAGGAGAAGTGAGTCACTTCTGCAGTTGGGGAAATAAAGGCATAGAAAATCATTTAGTGTGGAAGTGTGAGAAAAGTTTGGGAATAAATCCTGTTGAGAAGCCCAATCCCACCTCTGCTGAAGTAGCTCCCTCACTCCAAGAAAACCTGCAATCAGTATCCAGAGCACTTCGGTTCTCCTCTTACTTTCCCTTCATTTCACTCCTAGACCCTACTTTACTTCCCTTACAATAGAGATGAAAATTCCTGATTAGGGCTGTGAAGCTAAATCTGTTAATGGTTATAAAGTGCCTTGAAACTTCCAGCTGGCAGTGCTGTATGAGAGCAGGTTATTTGTTTGTTAGCACTGGCATCCAGGGCACATTATCTCCTGTTGTGACAAATGGAGGCCACTCTTCTGCACGAAGAGAATGGTTGGAGGGAAAATGACAAGTAGCCTAATACAGGGACATGCATCAGATTCAATACAGTTAAATCATGGGGAGAGAAGCAATTCATTTTTATTTGCAAGGCATTTGTATCTTTCCACATCACTCTTGCTACACTGCCCATGTCACTCACATGGTCTGGAAAGAGGCCGGGGAACCAGCCACAGAGAGGGGACACAGAAGGGCAGCATGGAGGTACTGCTCCTGCACTGTTCACCCTTCCATACCCTCCTTGCCAGTATGAAGGATTATGCTCGAGCCTCAGGTAGAACTGCAGGAAGGCACTCTGCAGATGGCTGTGCCTGGGGTGATCCGGGAGCCTGGATGAGAGGAGAGAATGTTCCCAGCCCCAGGATGTCCATTCTCTGCAGCACTTCTTGTTCCATGGCTGGTGAGCTTGTCAGCAAGGGGCAGTGCAGGCCTGAGGATGCAGAAATGTGCTGTCTGCTCTCTCTTCTCCAAGGTTATCTAACCTGCTCTTGCTTTAGATATTCCTTTTGATTGATATTTCTGTACCCTGAGCTTCTCCAAACTTTATTTATGGTTTGTTATTTCCACAGCCTATGGAGCCAGCAAAATGCCTGAATGCAGCCCATGGCAAACCCTCTTCCTCTCTGTGTATTATAGTTGTTATTGACACAGAAATACTTTAAACCTCAAGTACTTAAGGGGAAATGCACAGAGTATGACACAAATGTGCTCCCCTGGGCTCATAAGCAGTGGTTTATACAGACTTGAATTTAACCTGCCAGGCAGAAGAGTGTGGAAAGCACTGCTTCCTGGACCACAACATGACCACATGACCACAACGTGGCCATACAACATGTGGTGGTGGTGATGGGTTGATGCTTGGACTAGATGATCTAAGTGGCCTTTTCCAACCTTGATGATTCTGTGATTTTATGACAGCAAAGCAGGCTGAGCCTAGATTTGACAGTATCCCTCTGCAGTGCCTCCTCTTCCTGCATAAAGAAAAGCATCACATCTTCATAAACACCCACACTGCACAGCAGTCGGGCATCTCCTGTCCATCCTTTGAAGCAGGAGAGGAGACTGATTCACATCGCTGGACTGGCCACAGCGAACTAATGGCTGTGAGAAAGAAAGCCTCCACGCACATAAACAAGCCTGCAGCTGTCACAGCAATGGCATTTGGGACAATGGGCTTCCAGCAGAGAGCGGCACAACAGCTTTGGTGGCTCATGAGTTTTGGCCAGTTCCTGATGCTGAGGGATGCTGGTTTTCATATCCTAAACTGAGTTAGAAGTTGTAACAATAACCTATATTGTTCTCACAGCCCCAGGGTCCTCTGCTTGTTCTTACGAGTGGGAAAGGCTGTCATGCAATGAGCTGTCTCAGTTGCAGTGCTTCCTATTATGTCCCTTTAAGGATTCCCTTAGTTTCCAGGGATTTTCTTTCCGGCGTAGAAACACTTAAGATATAATGGAGATTTCTTTTATAGTCCAAAATCCTTTCCCTTAAATGGGAAAGAAAATTATCAGGTTTCTTGGCAGAGGTCTGTAACAAGCTTTGAAAAGTGCAGAAGGAACTGAGACGAATGGTGCAGAGTGGTGGAACTACTGAGAGCCCAAGAGCAGGAAAATAGTGGAATACCAGGAAAAAATGCTGGAAGCAACCAGCAAAATGCAATCCAAAAATGAAACTTAAGTGCCGTGCCCTCCTTAGAAAAGCCAAGCAGAGCCTGGATGTCAGCGTCAGCAACAGCTGGGTTCCATCATCGTTACATTCCCTGTTGTGAAAGCTGCTTTGGGAGGGTTTCAGCTGAAGCTCGTGGTGCTGTGGGGGGAGCAGGCTCTGCTGCATGGGGCATTAAGCAGCCTCTCTGTGCTCACTGACCACAAGCACACGCATCACTTCTCCTCTTCCTGGGGATGGCTCTGCCAGACCCACTCTGGTCTCCCTTCCTGTAGGAGATGAGGCTGGGGGCCAGCCCTTTTCCTAAGGTGGGTGGGTGTGCAAAACACCACCACCTTCCACATCGGCCTCATTCACCTCAGGTCTAAAGCCAAAGGCAGTTATTTCATGGAGGAAAAATGCATGGACTTTTCTGCTGGCTGACGAACAAATGCCCCCAAAAGGGCGATTTGCCCCATCACCCCTCTTCTAGGGAATTTGCAAAATGATTTGAGAAATGAACATTTTTTCCTACCTGTCAGTACCATAGATCAAATCTTTGGGATCCTGTCTCACAGCAGTGCTTGGTCCCCTGGGGATGCTGCTTTCCCCACACCCCATGCACACATACCTGTTCACTGCAGGGGGGTTGGACCAGAAGACCTTTAAAAGTCCCTTCAGCTCCTGTGATTCCACGATTCTGTGTAGGGGTTGTGGGAATGCTTTATCTTCCCCTCTTGTGCTGTTTGGGCAGGACTGGCACAGAGGGACAAGTAGCTTCCTGTAATATGTTATCTACCATTTAGCTTTAAGCACTGGATTCTGTAAAGCAATTTGCCTTGTTGTATTATTCAGCAGCCGGGGATTTATTAGGCCCCCAAGGGCTGGTGGCTCCTATGCATCACCCAGCATCCATCAGGACGGAGCCACATCTGTCAGCTGTGAGGTGGTGCAGTGACCTCTCACAGGGGTGACCAAGCACCCATCTGTGCCATCCACCTTGCAGCTGAGCTCCTAGGAGTGAGAACTGCTCTGCTTCCACATCCACAGAGCCCAAACGGACGCTGCAGCCGGAGAGCAATTTCAGATGGTTCCTGGGAGGCGACACCACAACATCCCCTTTCACACTGAAGGAAATCGAGACAGAAGGATTAAAGCAACCTGCCAAAAGCTGTGTGGGATGGAGGATGAATGAGCAGCGAAATGCATTCTAAATCTTAAGAGATATCCCTCGGTGATTCCTGCCAGGACTGCCTCACCACCATTGCGTGCGATGGAACGCTCTGCTCAGGGGCTCCCCCCAGCAGCAGCTGTCACCGGGTTCACACACCTCGGGGAGGGCAATGCTGGTGCTGCTACCAACACGTATTGCTTCTTGTTTCTCTCTATTTTTTTTTTTTCCTGCAGAACTTGCAGTAAGGGCTGAAAACCCTGCATGAATCCAGCCCTTCTTGGCCGCTCCCTGCTCCCATTTGCCCTCAGCTTTGAGGAAACACCCTCCTCTTTCTTTCTTCCTTTTTGGCCATTCAACAGTAATTAATGCCGGAGTTGAAAGCCTCATGCCTACGGCTGCAGGGTAACACAAGGATGGCCCTTCCAAGCAGATATTTAATGCCATGGCCAGGACTGGGGGCTGGCCTCTCCTGGGAGCGGGGGGAGCTCTGATTTTGGTGACACTTGGGTATGGCTGCAGAAATCCCATGAGTTGCCCATGGGAAGGGTCACTTCCAGCCTTACTTGGGTTATTTGGCATCTGCAACACGTATTTAATAAAATAGATTTTAATTCTCGGGATTATGAAGATCACTTTAAAGCAGCTTATCTGACACTCTTCTCCTTCCCTGTTTTTTCCCTGAAGTGTTTGTGGGCGATGCGGAAGGCTGCATTAAGCCATTCTTGAAGGCTTTCTCAGATTAAACATCTTCACATGGGACAGAACCACTCCCCATGCATTCCAATGAGCTCTCCTCAGCCTGCCCTTTCCCTGCTAACTCCCAGGACTCACTAACCAAAATGAGCAAACTGGATGTAATCCTACAACACAACAACACCGCAGAAACCCACCCCGAATGAGCTCTGTGGGAGAGGAGGAGAATGCTGAGAGCAGAGCAGTACCCACAGGGAGCTCAGAGCAGGACTACATAAGGACCCCGACTGAAGGTCTCCTTCAGCATGGCTGAGTCCATTCCCTACCTCCAACTGCTTCAGATTTGGGCACCCAGGTTCCCAAAAGCCTTACGACAAAACCCATAATGCAACACCTGCCCCAACCACTCCTGCTCTCCTGAGACTACCATTTTCTGGTGTGATTAAATATCCAAGCAGTGCAACTACTTAGAAATGGAGGTTTACTCTCATCTCTGAACTGCTAGCAATGGAGTTCTCTAAAAAGCATTTGCTGCCCAAACTCCTCATGATAACACAGAATTGAGAGTTGTGGTAAATGCTTTATCTGGGACAAGCAACCACAATGCAGCTTTCCCATAAAACCCATTGGCCCTCTGCTGTGAGAAGGACAGCAGATTTGTCTGAGAGTCACCACCTGTACCCCCTCCAGGCCTGGAGGGACACTCAGCAGGACCCAGCTGCACCTGTAGCAGCCAGAAATCATCATCACCTGTTTCTAACAAGATGCCTTATTTGACACAGGTCACAGCTGTCACCAGCTGGGGGATGGTTGCTGTGCTCAGAGGCACCTCTGTGCTGGTGCCACTGTTGTCCTCATCTTTCCGTCGTCCTCCTCCTCAAACTGCAATCTTCCAACCCTGAGACTCATACAGTACCTGACAAATGAGGCTGCACTCCCCATTCCCAGCATTTATGCTATGCCATCCCACCAACTGACGCAATAACAATAAGAGAGATTCTTCAGGAATACCATCATAGAGATTCTTATTTCAAGGGAGGTGTCAGCTACCTGCCTTTGCCTTCCTCGGTACATCAAACAGTTAAAGCCCAGTCCCTGTAATGCAAAATTTAAAAGGGCCTCACTTCAGCCATTACACCCCAGCACATCAGGAATTCCCAGTACACTCCCAAAGTTCTCTGCCATCACATCTGAAGAACAAGCAGCTGTTGTCCTTGTTCATTTGCTGGAAGCTTCCTCACCTCTTGCATGTGTTCAGTACCATGCTGGGGCACAAGGAACGTGGAGATGTGCCCCCCATGGCTGTGCATGGCTCAACTCTTCTGCTGCCATCAAAGGGTCCCCAGGGAGCCATGGGATGGCACTGCCAGAGCACACATCCCACTGCAGCCACACTGGGAGCGAAGTGAGACACTGAGCACAACGTTAGGGTCACTGCCCTGAGGTCACTTAGCAAACAGCCCTGCTGTCAGCATTCGTCCCCTAAAGTCTTTCAGCTCCAAATCGGAAGGCATTGATGGGAGGAAAAGAAATCTACAAGCAGCAAACTGTTGGTTCAGAAGTTGGTTCAGAACTGTTGGCTCCTGTTGCTGCAACAGAGTTCTTTTGTATTCAGCTTTTGTCAATATTAAAACTGCTCAGATTGGAATTTTCCAGGCGGTTGTTGGCCCTTAGTAGGAATCAAAGACAATTTCAAGAAAATCAGCCATTTTCAGTGATTGTATCAAGAGAAAAGTATCCAATATTGACAGAAATGGAGCTGTTATCGAGGGGGAAAAGAAGAAAAAGGTGTGATCTGGAATTTACAGACTGCACCTCTCCACAGACAAACAAGAGAGAGAAATTAGGATTTTATGGGAAAGCCTTACTTTTAGCAATTCAGATCAATCATTTGCTTGGTTTTGCAACCCAAATATCCCTCTAATGCAATAAGCCAGTGGAACAAAATTACACCAATTTAATGAACAGAGTGAAAGCAATGCTACCACGAAGTCAGGAACCTGGGAGCTTTTCCACTATATTGCACCAGTAAATAATTCCTGCAGTTTGGGACTCTTCCTAATCTATGGTGTAAAAAACCAGTATTTAATTAAAAAGTTAATTTCTAAAAGAATCTGGATAGGTCACTGAGGAATAAACAAATCTAACAGATGGCTTTGATGTGTAACCACATGCAAATACCAAGGGCATCTCACAAGTTGTGTATGCAGTGCTTTATTCCAACCCAAGGGATTTTAGTGCTGAAGGGGGGCCCTTTGCCACAGCAATAGGGCAGGAATTAATGTGTTTGCCAACCTTGCTAGTGGTTTTTTGTGTCAGTCCAACTCATACTTTCAGTGAGCAGTATTTGGAACCCCAGTGCGGAAGCTCTGAATGGAGCAGAACCAAACCCATTATTAATGGGTATTGACCTCTCACACTGCACTTGCTGGAGGTTTATGCTGTGGCAAAGCTGGCACCATTACTGGCTTTTGGGACTCTTAACAGGTCACATACAAAAGGAAGCTCATTCCATTTGTTGCTTTGTTACAGGGGAAAGGATGGAGGGGATACAGGGTAGAACCACATCTATAATTAAAGACTGCATCCAGTTGCCATGGCAACAGAGACTCCAGTCCCACAGGACATTGCCCCCGAGCACCTCTGCCAACTCCTGCACAGAGCCCAGCTTTGTGCAAGCTGCCAGCCTCTGGCCTCACATTTGTGCTGAAGAGGAGACAAGAAAACATCACTCACCCATTTCACTCATGTCTTCACCTGCGTACCCCTAAGGCCTACATCTCCACAATATCCTGATGGCCAAAAGGACATTGCGTTTGCTGGAATTCATAAATAGAGAAGTTGTATGTGAGACACACAAAATAAACCTCACCTTCCCCACTGGTAAAGCTTCAGTTGGATCCCTGCATTCGGTTTTGCGTTCATCAAGAAAGATGGGATCCAGCTGGCAAGAACCCAGAGGGCAGCAACAGCAGTGACCACAGGTGTAGAAAAGAGCCTCTATGGAGAGATGGAAGGAAATGGGCCAGCTAACTCATGAAAAAGGAAAACAGAGGTGGGAGTAACAGCTTTCATAGGAGGGTCCTGCAGAGGAGCAAGGACTTACTTTCCATGTCTGCTGGGAATCAGACAAAAATACCAGGGAGGGAGAACTAGGATGGCTGTTAATAGAAAATTGCAAAGCATCAGAGAGATGAAACACAGGAACAGACTGTCCAAGGAGGCTGAAGGATGGAGACATTAACACTGTTAAGAAGGTGTATAAGCATCTGCCAGCAATGGCCTAGACATAGTGACCCTGGCTTGGTACAGCAGGATGGATGAGGGCTCACCTCCGTGTTCCTTCCTGCCACACATATGATTTCTCTGTAAGAACCTCATGTGCTCTGCAGCTACATGGTGACCTGTAAGAGCACACCCCATGTTTTGGGAGCCATGTACAGCTGTTTTCCTGATGCAGCAGGGCTTCAGGAATCCACTGATTAAAGAAAACAGCATTCCAGTTGTTGACTTCAGTCATGAGAAACAAACGTTTCAGCAGATTGTCTCCTCCAACACTTCCAGCAATATTTTGTCATACATTTTCTCTGGTTTGTATCAACTAAAAATCTCTCTCACTCAAGATTCAGCTTGAAAAATGTTGGCTTGGGATTAATTTGAAGTAGATTTATATCCACAGACTGTGTTAGGGTGCGAGTTCCTCAAAACACTGACCTAAGTTTACCAAATAAGAACATGAAAAACCCAAAGAACTGATTCAAATCTAACTGGCGAAAGATGGATACACAAAGGCAGCGGGACTCTGCCAACATAAACCACTGTCAGGTTCTGTGATATTGGCCTATGCTTGTGAAAAACAAGAACTGTAACAGCTCAAGGGACAATACTTGAGAGGCTCCCAGCGCCAACGCATCTTGAGCTGCACCTGGGCTGATACAGTGCTCCTCAGCCTTCCCCACAGCTTTGAGAAAATTTATATACATATGTATTTAAAGCAAAGCTTTGACTTTGTTTAAATGAAAAAAAAAAATGTTATGTGGATAAATATTAATAGAGAAAAGGATTAAGCAGAAGGGTGAAATAGCACCACGCAGAGCACCACGTCTCAGCCTGAGAACGCGTTTCTCTTCAGCTCAGAACTTTCCCTGGTTTTGGGCACAGGACAAGAAAACTCACAACAGCTCAGTGCTGCTCAGTGAGGGGGAAACCAGAGGGAGATCCACGCTGGGCATTGCCATTGCTGAGTGCCATGCATACAAAAGCAATTAAGCAAAGCAATAAACAGCCACACTCAGCTTTACTCAGTAGCAAGCAACAGCTGCAGGAGCAGGAATGACCCAGGGAAGGGGACAAACCACAGGGAGAGTGGGGACACCTCCGAGGCCAGGCTTCATCTCATGCCAGGGAAGAAAAGCCAATGGTTATTGGATGCTCAGTGTCCCCAGGCACTCTGGGATGCACACTTGGTTTCACTCTGTGTTGTTCCAGTCTCAGCAATACTGAGACTTCCCATCCCATCTGCAAGAAGTGCGTCTGTTTTTCCCTAGGCCAACCTCCTCCAAGCTCCTTGGACATCTTATTTCTTCCACTTTGCATCCCCTCCCCACCCAGCAGACATCACAGATACAAGGCTGCAGCTGGCTTTGCTGCGGTGAAGGACAAAACCCCACCCTATGATGCATTCCTCCCTCACACTCCTTCTCCCTGAGGACTCCTGCACAGCCCAGCACCTTGCACACCACGGGGCTCTCACCGCTGCTCCTCATCCAGCAGGGACACTTGGGCGTGCTCCATATGGGGACACGGGCAGGGAGTTCACTGTATTGCATTGCCAAGGAGCTGGGCAGGAACCTGCGGTGGCTGCAGTACAATGCCCTGCTATGGGACACAGCCACACGCCCAAGGAATCACACTGGAACGGCACAGGCTATGCCAGGTGAGGTCAAGCATCCATCTATACAGCACAGTGCACTGCAAAGAGATGGAGAAAAACTGCTCAGGAAGATTGCAGCTGTACAGAAGCGAGATCCTGATGGGAGACTGCCATTACCTTCACCCAGAGGACTTATTTGAAAGCCAGGCAGCAGCAAACCTACAGAACCCACAGCCAGAAGCTCTCCCAAGTGCCCGGCAGGCCTGCCCAGGGCCCTGGCTGCAGAGCTGGATGCTCAACGATGTACTCCAGGATCTTCAACGTGCCTTAAGGCGCTCCAAGCGCACCCCTGCGGCAAAGGCAGATTTCCACGCCACCGCCCCAGCGCTGCGCATGCGCACCAGTGCCGTGGCGCCCGCTGCTGCCGCCCGTGGAATGAAATGCGGTACTGCGGGTGCCGCTTTGCTCACGCACATCTGGGGCAGTGGGGCGCGAGACTGCGCTGCTACTCGTGCGTGGATCAGCATCTGCACCGCCTCTATTTTCCCAGCAGGCGGCAGCAGTGAGCCCTCTGTTGCGCACAGCGCCTGTAGTACCGCCATTCTTCCAGCAGGTGGCAGCAGCGCTCAGTGAGCGATTCCACCCCCCCCCCCCCCCCCCCCCCAGGAGGCGTTTGGTCGCGTTCCAAGGCAACTCTCACGGCCGGACTGACGAGTCGTGCTGTTTACTGAAGCAACAGACTGCAGACGGTGGTAAATACACTGTCTGTAGAGCTGTAGAGCACGTGCGAGTTCCAAAAATGTGAATAACACCGCCACAATGTGTTCAATGAAGGAATAACTCTGTAGCTATGATCGGATATGCAGATCTCACCCAGTAGGAGCTCCTATGGGGGGAAGGGGGGCACATCAAGCTCACCTGCTGCTGCCAGCATCCAAGGCTGCAGGGCATGCTGCTTAGGGAGCCATCATGGAACAGATTCTTTGCATATTCACCGTATTCCACCCTGGAGGTTTCCCCAATGCTTCGCCTCCTCTTAGCGAGGGGACATCTCAGCAGATCGCCTACAACGCCAATCCCACGTGAAGGAAGGTGCGGCTGCTGGGGTGGTAACAGGTGAGGCGAAGGCAGCTGTAAACTGCAGGGAGAGACAGAAAGATCAGCCTCCGGGAGATGGAGGACGGAAGGGCAGCTGCTGTCTGGCCAGTTCCCATTCCTGTCATCTACATGGCTTTCCCCATTTCTAAAAACGTATTGCAGCCAAACACCACAGACCTGAAGGGTACAAAAGGGACATCCAATGTGACCACAGAGTCACTTGGCCAGAAGAACCCACAAAATACGATGGTGATTTTGGATCGGGAGGCCTTTACCCCATTTCACCACAAGTCATGCTGGTTGGACCAGCCAGGAATACACATCCACATCCTCGTGAGCATGTTGGCGTGGAAAGCAAATACAACTGGATAATGAAATCAATAGGAAAACAAGCAGGAGCGACTGAAATCAGCTTTGTTTGAAATAAAGACAGGTCCCCCTCTTATACAATCTTCTAATTAGCTTCACCATATCCAAAATTTAAAATAAAAGTGAATATCATGTGGTTACAGAAGCTTGCCAAAAAAGGGAGGGAGCTCCTTAGGACAGCAAGGACACAGCAAGCTTGCAATAGCTTGTCTTTCTGAGGCAATATGTATATATATATATATATATATATTTGACCAAAGGAGATTTGGCAGATTTACAAATTCTGTTATTACACCAAGAAGTTCTTATTTTACAGTTCAGAGGGAAGAAATAACTGTTAAGGCAAGCTGGTTTCTCAAAACTGGTCCTGAGTATGAAATTACAGGAAATGTCCTCAACATTTCTGTGCAGTAAGATGTGCACAGCAGTTCCAATGCGAGCAGCCTGGACAGAAGGAGGGCAATAAAATGAGTGGTTCAGTTTACCTTCATATGTGTGAGGTTTAGAAAGCAGACTTCGGGTATAAAATGCAGTTTGCAGGTTAAAAAGCACTTCGGATTTTATGGTTTCTCAAAATCATAGAATCCTCAGAGTTGGAAGGGACCTCTGAGAGACATGTATTCCAACTCCTGCACTGAACAGGGACACCACAGCTGTATCAGGTTGCCCAGGGCCTTATCCAGCCTCACCTTGAAAGTCTCCAGCAATGGGGCATCAACCACATCTCTGGTAACCCGTTCAGTGCCTCACCATCATCACTGTAAAAGACTTTCTCCTTATATCTAACTGAATCTACCCTCTTTGTGCTTGAAACCATTTCCCCTTGTTCTGTCACCAAGTCATACTAAAAAAAAATACTAAAAAAAAAAAAGCCAAAATACCTGCAAATAAGAACGTACTCCATATCCACATCCATTCCCATCTTTTGAAATTAAAAGTGCCTTTAGACTTTCAAAAGTAAATCCTGTCCAAACAGTAAGTTTCTGCTGATGAATCTAGCAGTTACAAATGACAACCACTTCTATTATCTTAACATGGAAGGCATTTACTTTCTTGTTCTGCTAAAGATGTTTCATTTTCCTTTTCCAGAAAGAAGAACAGTACCAATAGTACTGGTCATACGATGCACCATCTTCGATGATTTAATGATACTTTAAATCTGCAAGGAGAATTACTTGACTCTAAAATGCAAGTATATGCTGATCTGTTACCTCCAAAAAACAGTATTCTCTCTCAAACAATTGATTCCACTTGCCCTCCCATCTATTATGGAGTTTTCATTACAATTATCAGCTCCTGAGCATGCTATTTACAAGGTCCTTGCAAATTAATTTTATTAATTTATCACTCTAATCTTCACATTTCTTACTAGGGATTACAGCCATCAGACTGGATTAGAAATCCTTTTAAGATTTGTAATAGGCACCTTTTTATCCATCTGCACATCTGAACAACTTGTCCAGGATCTTGTCATTTTATATCTCCTTACACCATATTCCTTTGTACAGGATTCAAAAACACAGTCTTGTGGGCTCAGCTGAGCACTGCATAAAACATACAAAACCAAACAACCAATCAAAACTACTAAAAAAAGGGGGGGGGATTAATAAAAAATAGGTCAGGAAATAACTAATAATCATTGTCACAATGCTTATGGGTAGTGTATTCTCTTTTCACTTCTTCGTATCAGAAAGTATACAGCAGAAATACAATGAGTCTCAGAAATACGTGGCATATTCAAACTAAGATATCAGCATGACAAGAGCCCGAAAAATCCGAAATTCCATAATTGTGGGGATAAAAAATGACAGCACATTATACAGGAATGCAAAACACTGAGCACTAAGTGAAGCACAACCATGGGCACCTTTCAGCACCGACAGTGTTAAGAACTCGTGGATCTTAAATGCAAAAGGAAATGTTTAGAAAATTATTTACACAACTCATAATTAGCATGTGAAATTCATTGCTCTAAGGGACAGAAAGCCAATGAACTTTAATGGATTCTATAAAGGAGGCAGCTTTTCTCTGCGCAAGAGGACAACACGATTATTTTAGGGTCATATATAAATTCCTTCTTTCAGGGAGCAACTACTGAAGGGACTGAAGGTGGGGTAAATCTCCCCTTCAGAAGGAGAGCAATAAAGTGCTATGGGGCTTCCCAGCCAGTCTTGGAAATTCATTTGTATTGGCAGAAACAAGAATCTCCAGTGATTCTGTACTGGGCAAATACTGTGCTTATGTTCCTCTGTTTCTGTTCAAAACATTCAATTCTTTCCTTGAAATGAGCATTTAAGATGAACGTGATATGTAAGACATCTATGCTGAGGCCCTCTCTGTGTGGCACAGCTCAACTTCAAGTACCAAGAGTACACAACAGGGGAAAATGTCACTGTGATGGATCTGACATCAAAATAAGTTCCCTGGGGTAAGGTTGACTACACGTCTACATTATCCTCAACCAACATTCATTCAGTCCATTCTTAATCTCCAGTTACATATACTTTTATAGCCTCCACAGAGGGTTTAGTTCAGTACTTATCCTCACTGCCAACATTTTAATTTAGCATTGGTATGACAGACTAAAGGTTTTTAGGCTCCTCTTTTTGTAACCACTTCTCACAGTTTTGAGACTTTGTCGTCACATCTCCACAGCTGATTTGGGCTTGGCTGACTTCTTAAAAAGTCCATGGTAGCTTTTAATCATCTTGGTGACGCTAACAAGTTTATCTATTCCACTATTTTCCAGGAACTTGCAACCCTGCCCATAGCAGAGGCGTTTGGAACCAGATAATCTTTAAGGTCCCCTCCAACCTACGCCATTCTGTGATTCTATGACCAAATTAGTTGATGTCAACTGCAATTTCTAGGCTCCTTCCCATGGCTCTTACCCCATTTTATTATGCAGAGGTATTACGCTTGCCCATTCCTCATCTTATGAAAATTTCACTCTTCAAGTTCTTCAAGGTGAGCACTAACATTCCTGAGATTGCTTCAGGCTCTGCTCCTCATTGTAGATAAGTGGGATTAAGCAATAATAAAATGAGACAAAATACTGTATTCAAATTGGAGTAAGTATAAAAAAATGGAAGTTCCTATGTAAAAAGATAGGAAGGTCCACGATCAAATTGCCAGAAGTCTAATTAAATAAAAAAAAAAGAAGAAGAAAAAAGAAAAATTAGCCAGAAAAAAGAGAAATATCATGAAGTCATGCCAATGAATTCATTTTCTTTGTATCTATAAAACGCCCTTCTTGTACATACAGATCAAAGTATTTTAACTTTTAATGTTGTGCTTTTATAGTCAGAAACTCGTTGAGTAATCACCATAGAAGCACAAATTATCGTCTTAATTTGTACCTGCTACAAAATGACTGTTTTCTTTAATTTTATGAGGACAAAGTTTCCCTTTGTGCAGGGAGAATTACTGCTTGAGATCCACTCTTCAGAGCTATTCACCATTCAGTGGTTCATCAATTTAATAGCAGCTTACTTGACATGTACAGCATTAATGCTATTACTATTAATTCACAGAGACTCTAAGGAGAGACTGACACAAAAGCATCACTGATCCCAAAAACATTTATTGGTCCCAAAACAAGGACTACTGAGGTGAGTGAAAAGTTACGTTGTTTCTTTGTAAGCCTTATGAGTATATTCATAGGGAGGGAACTACATTAATTTAATTATGAATATATACTTTTATTTTGCGAATACTCATCTGTGGATCATGCTAGGAAAAGATATTCACTCATTCTGACTCAAAAAATCTTCTCTCCTCTTCCCAAGTGACGCATCATTGGATGTGAAATTCTGGATTCCAGGTATGCAATTAAATGTTCTACTTTTCTGAGCATCTCAGCCAACCCTCGGGATAAATAGCCTGAATTGCATAAGTGTGGTGTGTTAAAACCCATGAGCTAATATATGGTCACTAGGAAGTTTACATGCCCACTGGAATGACTTACCTGCCTCACCCACCTAATGTGAATTACAATTGGTTTGAGCAGAAGGAGAGGCCTAAAGTTTTCTCTATAAATGCTGCCACGCAGCTGAAGCTTGAAGTCTTATCATAAACCTCTACAGTTGCTCACAGAAATACAAAGTCCAAGACACAGAGGAGCAAGGAAGCATGGCTGGTAAGTGCAGATAAATAAATAAATAAATAAATAAATAAATAAATAAATAAATCTCTTCCTGAATAGGGAACGGGTAAGTGAATAATTTACCGTATGTTTTTTATTCTATAGGGTTGTTATCTGTAAAAGGCTCTGAATTGTTGAAGTATTCTACATGCTGAGATTTTGAGTAGGTTATTTCAGCATTTTCTTTCCTGAATTTTTCAAAAGACACCAAAAAAGATCATGCATCCATTGCCATACTGGAGCTAAGTATTATAGCACCGCAGATAGAGCGGAAGGAACTATGGCAAACTGCAAGCTATCCTGTAGTGTGAAACTTAGTGAATCAAGAGCTGTTCAAGTATGAATGAATCTTGTGTTAATGGGACTATTTGTGCCATGAGCACAAATACAGAGTAGATTCCTTCCTGGAGATTCAGAGTCAGCAAAATGCAATATCATTATAACTATTTGTTGAAATTACTGTGAAAGGGACTTTGTAATACAGACATATCAATACAGATGTCCAGGAGTGAAGTCATTGCAAAAAAGATATTAAATCAAGACACCGTAGCAAGACTGGCTTTGTTCTTGCTTAGGTCCAACTTTTTGGGAACACAGTAAAAATGGAGTTAATTCTAGGCATGGATTTCATGTTGTGCTGGATTTATGTGATTTAAACTAGAAAAGTTTAGGAAATTAATGAAAAAGCAACCATCCATAGAGCAGAGGATGAAGTGCAGAAATGAGAGGTGTTGTTTTCCCCTCGTGGAGGTTAAAACAGGCACAGTTACACCATGGTCAAAAAGCTTGGTGAGACTCAATTGCACCAACTCTTAGGATACAAATATTCATCCATTACAATCATTGAAATAATTCACATTATTGACTGAACTCCTTGTGCTGATGTTCGTCATCAGCATCTGTTGTTTGCCTGGCCTGACGGTGCTTACTTAATGACTGCATCTGCTAAGTGTAATGTTATCTAGATGTCCACTTGTTCAGGGGCTGGGAGGGAATCAGGTGAACACAATGGGTGTAAGGCTATCGATTCCCTCATCCATCTCCTCCTCTCAACAGAACAAATAAATGGCCAAACACAATTTGATAGGCAATCTGAAAGATTGGACTGATTAGGAAAATCTTTCCTTTTAAGAGAAGAACTGCATGGACAGTAAAGTAGACAGTAAAACCTTTCCTCTGTAGCGATGGGGAAACAACCACAAAGTAATTGTTTCTGCATTGTAACACTTCCTTTTAAGCAACAATATGCCAATACCTTAGACAAGCCATTTTGGCAAGGCAATCCCTAAAAACTTCCTTTTTAGGTGTGATACATCAGTGTGTCCTTAACCACAATTTTCTCATCACAGTAAATGCAAGAAGCAATAGCAGCATTTAACGAACAAACTGTTATCTGCTGATCACAGCCAGCTCTTGCTTGTGAAATACCCAGGTGATATTGCAAGCCCAAGTTCAGTTAGAGAAGTCAAAAGTACCCAGGGTTTCTCCTCAAAGTGCCATGCACAATTTTAATGTAAAAAGCTCTGTGTGTGTGTGTGCACAGGTGTGCGTGCCCATAATTGCTTTTACATATGAACATGAACATGTTCCAAAAACACACATCCTGCAAATACAAACACTCTTTTCCAGAAAGTTTCGGTGCTTCTGTGGGCCATTCTGTACTGGACTTGGTTTAACAGAATCTAGAAAGTGAAAGGAAGGTGGTGACTAAAGAATGGGAAAAGCATGGCAAATGATCCTTTAAATTTGACAACACTTCTCTTTTCCTAAGAGTTTTGACAGTCTGCAGCACATTACTGCTACTAAGCACTCAGTAATTTGTTTCACAGCCTCACACTCAATTATCTTTGCTTGTGTCTGTCAGTTTTGTGTCATTACCACTGAGGTGTGAGTCACACCTGCAAGCATCTTGTTTATGTACCAGAGCTGGGAGTGCTTGGCCATAGGATGGGACATGTTGAAGTTCTTAGAAGAAATAAGCAGAGTCAAACAGTGAACGGAGCTTGCAAAGAGGTATTTCTGATGAGTGTGCAACTGTAACGTTAAGTTACAACATCCAAATAACATCTTTACTCCGGTTCAGTGGAAGGGATGTGTGTATAAGTGGGAGAGGTAGGGGATTACCTTTAAATGTAAGAGGCTATAAACACCAGGTCATGTCTGGCTATGTGGGAGCTGTCTGGGAAGTTTGTGCACTGTCAGTTTGATTCATTTCTAGGTGCTGGTCCCTTGGTAGGTTTTGAAGTTGCCATATTAGTATATGTCACTATCAACTTCTCATCTGGAAAGAGCCGTAGCATTCCTGCCAAGATGCTAAGGAAAAATCTGAGCCTCTGGGTATTTCCTGGCATGCTGCAACATGTGCCCTGCTAAGGTATTCTCATGGAATCACAGAATTGTTTGTGTTAGAAGGGATCTTTAAAAGCCATCTGACCCAATTCCCCTGCAGTGAGCAGGGACACCCTCAGCTCCATCAGTGCTCAGAGCCCCTCCAGCCCAACCCTGAGTGTCTGCTACCACCTCATCTCTGGGCACTCTGTGTCAGCGCCTCACTGCCCTTACTGTTAAAACCTTCCGCCTTATACTGAATCTAAATCCCATTTCAGACCATATGCCCTTGTCCTGTCACACAGATCCTGCTAAAGAGTCTGTCCCCTTTCTCACAGCCCCTCTAGATACTGACAGGCCACACTGAGGTCTCCCTGCAGCCTTCTCTCCTCCAGGCTGCACAGCCTCAGCTCTCTCAGCTGTGCTCATAGGGAGGTCTTCCATCCCTCAGAGAATTTTTGTGGCCCACCTCTGCATACACTCCAGCACATCCATTTCTCTCCTGTACTGAGGACTCCACATCTCAGGAGCACCTCTTTTGGAATGGAGGACAAAGAGTGGAAAAAAAAAAGGAAGTATGTCTTGGGCAATATATAGGACCTAGAAGAGATCTCAGCCAAGTGCTTTTCCTTATAGACTTGACCCATCTACATCAGCAGGTTCTGGTCCTGGAGAGTGTTGACACAAGTCATTCCACATTGCTATTCCAGGACTCCAGGTCCCTCCCTAGTGGTTTAGAAATACAGTATAGCTGTAAAAAAATACTTGACTTCCAGCACCTAGGGTAGCAGGAGTGATTTTGGTGATGAAATTCCTTGCTTAATTATCCAACAAAGGAGTGAGAGGGGAGACAGGACAGTCCAACTTCCCAAGGAAGTGAGGCAGTCCCCAGTAAGTCAAGTCTAGATGTTTGTAACACGGTGCTTCGGGGATATGCATGGAAGAATGTGGAAAAATAAAGAGGAAGATAAGGACTGTTTTCCCATCCTGAAACAAATGCACAATTAATTATATGTGAATTAAAGTTGTATATGTTTTAAATTACAGTTGGATTTTGCATGTGATAAAACTACTGTCCCATCTTTCCCCAAAATTCTACTGATCCTGAGTATGAGTTCTGAGAAGCATTCATGGAAATAGATCCAGGAAAACAATGGATTCAATGAATTAATTTTAAAAGAACATCACTGTAAATACTGCTCATGAGGAATTCCAAATTGAAAAAAAATACGGTGCAAGCAGTTACGCTTCTACTAGAATGTTGTTATTATAACAGAAAGAAAAGAAACTAAACACTGAAATTCTTGTAAATTCAAACACAATAAGAAACTTCTAATGACTGACCAGACTTCTAAGCATAAATATAGCCAGGATGGATGGGCCTGGGCAGCCTGATCTGGTAGGTGGTAACCAGCCTATGGCAGGGGGTTGGAACCAGATGATCTATAATGTCCACTCCACCCCAAGCCATTCTGTGATACTGTCCAAGCTTCCTAAGTTAGGTTGCAGAGAAGCGAGATAAGAATGTTGGGCCTAAGAAGGAAAAAAAGTTAAAAAAAAAAAAGAATCCTTAACCTCTTTGGTCAGATAAAGGCTAGGGAGCAAAGACAGCGATTGAAGCTCCACCCTCCCAAAGGAAAAGCTTTACAAGTAGACTTAAAAGGAGTGAAAGGCACCAACCACTCCTTGAGTCAACAGAAGTAGAGGCGTCCATTCAGAGGAAAACTCCAAAGCTGCTCTTAGAGGACATATCGATCAGATATGGGCCAAGGTGAGCAAGGGGCCAAGCCCTTCTGTGCTTCTCTGTTATTCTCTTACATCAATAAGATGTATATTCAGTTCTGAAAGTGAAGGGAAAGTCTGCAGGTATTTTGAGTTGTCAGCCTAGTGCACATGGGAGACCAACAAATCTGACACAACAGGAGAAACACAATTTGGAGAAGGTATCATTGAAAATGCAGAGGGAGGTTACAGCACACAGAAAAGGTTGAAACCTGAAGTTAAAATTGAGAGCATACAAAAATGTAAGGATTTTGTCTGTTTTTGATTTGCTGCTAAAATTTATGCTTATGCAAATTGCCTACTTTGCTGCATTTCCAACCTTGGCAGCTAATCTCTGCCTTTCTAAAGACAAGTTTTCCTCACTCCTGAGCTTGTTCTATAACAGATGCGCTTTATTGTTGAGTTTCTAAAGATTATTATTTTTTAAATAGGTACCTTCCTAAAAAATCAAAGTACATGCTGTTTGCCTAGATTAAAAAAAAAAAAAAAAGTGTTCCCCCCATTCGAAATGTGACTGCATTTCTAAGGCTACAAATGTAGTTATTTCTAGGCTTGCCTGACTTGATAAGATGAAGATCATGCAGCAAAGAACACCTCCCCATGCATGAATCGAGGTGAACACAGGATGCTGATTTTTTACTCAGTAACAACCCAAGACAGTTCTGTTCCTTTATTAAGGACTTTCCTATTCTTCCTCTTTATGAGGTGGAAGGGGAAGAGGGAGAAAGAGAGTAAAAACTATTTTAAAAATAAAATAAAAATATTATTTTTAAAATCATTATTTAAAAAGCAATTTCTAAAGAGCACACACACTAATAACCTTTTCTTCTGTACTTCTGCACTTCATTTCAATCATGAAGTTAATCTTCTGCTAAAGAACCCTCTGTAGGCTCTGTCCATGTCAGAGCCAAACCAACCTCAGATGCTTATTCTTTGGCCTCTGATAAAGCTACAGTTTGCACACAAGAGCATTCCACACCATATTATTTCACATACATGATTTTAGTAGTGTTTTCTCTCCAATTCTGTCATCTCTCCCACTGTCAAATGACCCAATCGAGCTGTAGATGTCCCTGCTCATTGCAGGGGGTTGGTTTAGATGACCTTTAAGGATCTCTTCCAACTCAAATAATTCTATGATTTTATGTTCTTGTTAGGTGCTTTCAACAGATAAGAACTGGTATTTATGTCAGAGGTACATGTAACATAAATGGAGCTAGGGAACTTATCAGGATTTAAAATGCAGAAACGTGCTTCAGGTCATTCTGGTTTCTTCATTTCTTATTCAGAGGTAGCAAATCTGTGTCTCTGTTAGAACATCGTGTCATGGAATGAATGAAACCACGGCAGAATTAGCTGAGTTCAGCTGGATTCTGTATTCAGTAATTCACAGGTGTTCCATTCTCTCATAGTTCTCTCATCTTAGATTCTTTTCTGATTTTTCTTTAGTACTGGATATGCTACTTTTTAAAATAATTATGCAGATAGTTTTTAATTATCTCTCCAAGGTGTAAACTCTCTCTCAAAAAAGAATAAAATACTCAGAAATAACTTTTTTCCATCTGTGGTGGAAACTTCACATTTCTATTAGCTACTTACAGAATGTAACATGCAATTCTTGCCATTGTTTATGTGCTTCTTCCTCCTTCTAATGTACTTCTCACTTTTTCTTAGCTGCAGCGCAGCCAAGTACTGACTGGCACGTGAAAGAAAATGGGAGAGATCACCACACAAGTAAATTCTCTAGCAAAGAGTTGATTGTGAGGAGAGGTCAGGCCTTTGTAATCACCTTCAATGGAGTAGAACAGCCTGAGCAAACCTTAACATTCATCGTAGAAACAGGTATGGCGCCCAACCTCTTTCACAGAAATTGTAATGCCTAAGTCACATTCTTTTGGCCTGGTGTGTGCTATATGGTAGCCAGTTAATACCTCAGAACCAATATGCTGCTTTAAATAGCCCCGGAAGTGTTTGAAGTGTTTGCTGTACTATTTCAACCTCAGCTAGCAGAGGTTTCTTTCATTTTCAAACATTTGCCATATTAATCTAAGAGAAGGGTTAAATCTCTGATGGGTTTGTTGACAAGTTTCAGCAACCAAAAAAAAAAAAAAGTTGTTTATTTTCCTTCAAAGGTCCAAAACCCTCCAAGCAGGCCAAGACCCAAGCCACATTTGGTATCTCCAGCACAGTGAGCAAGGACAGCTGGAGCGCAGTTCTTCAGTCCACCAGTTCCCACTCCGTGAGTGTCTCCATTTCCAGCCCACCTAATGCTGTCATCGGACGCTACAAGCTGAGTGTTCAAAGTACTTCAACTGGCAGCTCGTCTCCAGAAACCCTTGGCACTTTTGTTTTGCTCTTCAACCCTTGGTCTTCAGGTATGAATATATCAGCATTCCCCAGAAAGAACTGATTTACTTGTACTTTGATTAGTATTTGCAGCTTCTCCACTTGACCTGCACTTCTGTAGTATGGGGATCAAACATTCACCACATAATCTAGCAGTGAGAAAAGAAAAGCATATGATCGTTTCTTAGGACCTTCTGATACATAAAACCAGCTCTGTATCATGTACTTACTGGAGATCCCCTTTGCCCTCCTCCCCCCCCCCCCCTCCCCAAAATGCAGATTAAGTTCTGCCAAAACTCTGGAGGTTTTTTATTTATTTTGCCTGCTGTGATTGTATATACCTCTGCTTTGGCTTTTCAGGTGATAATGTGTTCATGCCTAACAAGGCTGAGTGTGAGGAATATGTGCTAGAAGAGTTTGGTATCATTTTTGCGGGCAACAATTATCATATCAACAGCTTTGGATGGAACTTTGGCCAGGTAAACACAGCACTGAACCAGCAGCCAGTGCTTTGTGCTCTGTTTTTCACATAAGCAGGGTGATCAGCTTGTTTATTTTTTAATGTTTATTGCAGCCATACACCTGAGAAGACCAGGAGTCTGGTTCTGCAGTTAGAGCTCACATCAAGTTCTGTTATATTGATTAATGAGAAAATCTGCAGTTGACTAGTCGGTGATATGAGCTAGGACACAGATGCAGCCATCAGAAATCTAAGAGTCTGCTGTGCAGTATAGTGGGACATCACTGAATGGCATAGGCCTGGCTGTCAGCCCACACATTTGGAGTTTTGAAAACTCTTAGAGTTTTAATCTTCATGGTTTGTTGAGCGCTCATTTCTATGTGGAATTCTTGGCTGAGCTGCAAGGTTTCATCTTGTGGTTAAAGAAATATTAAATGCTTATGTAATTCTACTTATCTGTATATTTTAGTACAGTAGAATGATCTGTGTGTCCAATACACTAATATATTTCTATAACTTAGTTTCAAGCAGATATCCTCAATATTTGCCTTTCCATGCTGGATCGAAGCTTGAACTACCGTCAGGATCCTGCCACAGATGTATCTCACCGACACGATCCCAAATATCTGGGCCGTGTTCTCAGCGCAATGGTAAACAACGTGTTCAGAAAGTCCAAACTACTGACTGTTCACTTCTCAGAAAATTTTAGGCCACTGCTTGTATGCACCACAAAGCAGAAATGCGGGCCAGGGAAATCCCTAAGATGTTGTCTGGTCTCAGCCTTCCAGGCTTGTCTCATTTATGTATGTCTCACACTTAACGCTTTGATACGCGGTATTCAAAGTCAAAGTTATGTTGTGGGTTGTTATGCTGAGCACTTTGGAGGCCTTTAATCCAACTTCCCATTTGAAGGGGGTCTACAGGGGTACTAGATCAGGTCAACCATGGATTTGTCATGTTGTTTTGAAAATCTCCAAGGGTGGAAGTTTCACTGCCCCTCTGGGTGACCAATCCAGAGCTGCACTGTCTTCTTAGTGATTAATTTTTCTCTTAGGTCCAGTATGGTCTTCCCAAGCTACAACTTTCTGTTGTTGCCTCTTGCTATGTAATATACCAGTGCAGAGAAAAGTTGGACTCCTGACTTTGTATGCCCCATACAAATAGTTGTAAGCTCTTGCTATAGTCTCCTTTACGTTCATCTTTGCTAGACTGAACTACCCTAGCACTCTCAGCTTCTTGTAAGCTGTGTGCTCTAGGGCCTATGACCATCTTGGTATCCCTGTCTCCTGGACCCTGCTCAGTGCCACAACATTCCCCTGAACTGAGAAGCCTGAAACAGGAGCTGGACAGTAATACTGGCACAGTGATAATTAAAGGGCTGTAACAGCTTCCCTAAGCATTCTGATAATTTCTGGCACTTGCTGTAACTCCCAGGTTCATTTCAGCTGAGTTGCCTCTCAGCAAGCTATTTCCCAGCCTGTACTAATGCATGGGGTTTTCCTGCCCCGAATTCTAAATTCTACATATTTTCATCTTGGATTTCCTGACATTTCTGTTGACCCAGTATCCAAGATGCTTAAAGTTACTGCAGTTCTCGTATCTGCCCCTTCCCCTAATTTAAGATTGTCTATACATTTGCTAAGAGTTCATCCTCTTATCATGCAGGCACATTCTGACAGATTCACTGCATTACATGCATTTATGATGCCATTCAATCATACATTGGTAAAGTTGCCACCTCACAACAGAAGGGTTCACTATAAACTTGTGTTTGTCATCTTGCTGGGTACTACTGCACTTGGGTGGGAGAAACTGGTTAATTTCTTTTCATTACTTACGAGGACACTTCTATAATTTCTCTGAAAAGATGAGATTTCCTCCTGAAGGCCAACTGCAAGAAGCAATGACTTCTGTCCATTAAAGTGTCATTCAAAGCTTTTCTCCCATCCCCTCCTCCACCACTTCTTCATCTATTGTAAACTCTTAATTTATGGTATCATAAATTTTGTGAATATTTTAAAGGTCAATGCTAATGATGACCAAGGGGTGGTACTAGGAAACTGGAGTGGAAATTATGATGGTGGAAAAAGTCCAAGCAGCTGGACTGGAAGTGGTGAAATCCTACAAAGCTGGAAGAAATCAGGATTCAAGCCTGTTAGATACGGACAGTGTTGGGTTTTTGCAGCAGTATTAACCACAGGTATGATTTATGCAATGCATATAATGATACTGCACAGACTCTTTGCACTAATAACACTTTCTACATGAAAATATTTCTGAACATTCATGTATTAGTTGAAACATCATATTCTGGAAATAGTGCTTACTGACTGTGGTTTTCCATTCCCTCTTTAGTACTTAGATGTCTGGGGATTCCCACTCGTCCAATTACAAACTTCAGCTCTGCCCATGATGCAGATGGAAACCTGCGTGTGGATGAGTTTTACGATGCTTCTGGAAATCATTTGAATGAGGGAGCTGACAGTGTCTGGTAAGGTTCTGCGGTATATAGCAATAGGACCTATCAATGTCTTCAGGTGCAGAGTGTAGATTCTGATGACAAATGCTCTTAAATTCTTAAAAATTGTCTTAAGAACAACTAAATGCACAAGATCAACAAAAAACTATACTACCACAAAATCTGGTGTTTTTTACTCTTTCTTAATTAGACAGAGAACTAACATCAATTACTACAGCAAACTGAAGCCAAGGCAGACAAAGTTATAGCTGCCACAAATTACTGAAAAAATTGGATGTTATACTGGAAATATTGGGACCTAACTTTGTTTGAAGTTATTCTTCAAAACCAAACCACGTTAAGCTGTAAAAGTTCAACAGAACTAGCTCCCCTCTCCTTCTTCTTTTTTCTTGCAGTGAGATAATTTGCAGTGAAAATAATTATTATCAATACTAAGCAAGAAATGCAATTGAAATAAGCTTTCATTCAGCAAAGAAGAGTGCAGCCCCTCACTGTTTGCCTTGTTTGCTTTCCTGCTTGTTCTGGACATGTCCTAAATCTAAGGGAAACTTACAGAAAATACTATAGTTTTGTGCAATAAGAAGCACAGCTGAAACTAAGAAAGTCCACAGGCTCAGAATCTTTTTTGGTGGGAGGGGAAAGAGGCTCAAGACATTTTGGATAATTTCAAAAATTCACTCTCTCTCCTTGAAAATTTATGGTGGTTCCACAATGCAATTTTCAGCTCCTACATAATTAAGATTGCCAGGATCAGAGTGGTAGTCATCAGCCTCAGATAAGAACCTTCAAAAGTTAAAGCATTTGAGACTTTTCACTGCGAATACTAATTAATGAACGTGAATAGAAATTTAGAAACACATACCATGGGTTTACTTTATTCATTCTTGAATGAAGGAATTTCCACGTCTGGAATGAAAGCTGGTTTTCCCGCAGTGACTTGGGCCCTTCATACAGTGGATGGCAAATTCTGGATGCAACTCCCCAGGAAGAAAGTGGAGGTACACAGATTTCATTCCAGGAGTAGTGCTGAAAAATCACAAAGTCATTCATTTTCAGAGAGAAAAATATATTGTAAAACAGCTGTGAAAGAAATTTCTTTTCCTGCTCAGAAATGGAGTGACAGTTTCTTTTTAATTAAAAAAGCATCAGCTCCTCTATAGCTGCCAAGAAACAAATTGGGTTTCTAGGGCCAATCTTCCGCAGCTCTTTCTGTATTTCCAAAGTAGATGTCTCGAGCTATTGAAGATTAATGAATACTATAATATAGATCAAGTGTATATTGAGAATAAATGCAAGACACATTGATTATTGGCTTGGTATGAGGGTCTGTGTGGATGAAAGTGCTGGAATGGGCCACCAGCACTTGGTAATTCAAGAATCATTGATTAATATCTGTCTAGTAATCTGCTTACTTTAAAACCATTGATTAGTTCTAAGGTATATTTTCTTGATGCCATAGGAATTTATCAGTGTGGTCCTGCCTCAAGGAATGCCGTCAAAGAAGGAGATGTAGATCTGGACTACGACTGTCCATTTGTATTTGCAGAAGTGAATGCAGACTGTATGTACTGGAGTTATGATCGTGCTACTAGAAAGAAAACTTTATTATTCAACAAGTCGACAGTAATTGGCCAACTCATCAGCACAAAGGCAGTTGGTAGAGATGATCGTATAGATATCACCAGTGATTACAAATATGAAGAAGGTAAAAAAAAAAAATTCATAGTTCTATATTTGGTTCACTCCAGAACTTATATAAACTTTATGATAGGAGCCTCTTGGTTGGCAATTTTGGACATCTATATGGTAAAATGAAAATTTACACTAAATTTATTCTGTTCTAGCAGAAAAGAAAAGAGAATGTAAAGAGTAAAAAATATTGCCCTCCCCCTACTGATATGTGGTTCCTTTGCGGGACCTAAATAAGACAAATCCAAATAACTTTGAGTAAAGCATTCACTGTTCCACCTGCATATGCCAATGTGTACTGGCTGCCTCTCTTTTGTACTAATTAGTCCACAACCCAGCTACTTGACAGCAAGGTGAAAGACCTGTCACAAAAAACCTAGCCTAAATCAATATTTAGGTGCAAGAAAAGCAACACACAGCACATAAACTTGACAGATCTTTGGGTTTGATAGTGCAGAAAAAATATAACCATGAACTGAATTTGCAAATGTGGAAAATGAACCTTGTTGTTGTAAATACGTATATGAAGAGTGGAAAGCATCGTCATGAGGCCAAGTAACTAGTTTCCACTGGGTACTGTACTGGGCCTGACTGGGATGTTTTCTTCGTTCGTGTGCAGCTTTTGTTTTCCCCTTTAAACTGTCATTATCCTGATCCACAGTTCTCACATTTCTTCTATTTTCTACCTATTCTGCAGGTTTGGGGAGTGAGTGTGATGTTGGGTATGAGTTTGGCTGTTTGTCAGAGTCAACAGACCACATTATACCATTGCCCTTCCCTTATTTAAGGAGCATTTTCTGTATTAGCAAACAAAAACATACTTTTTTTTTTTTTTTTTTTTTTAATATTACAACCATAAAAAAGCATAGAAATGGAAAGTGTGAAAAACTTTGGACTTAAGATTTTGTTTTACAAACAGATACTGCTACGGGAACAGTGACATTGCTGAGGGCAGAACCAGAAAATTAAGCACGGCAGTTGCCCTCTAAGTACAGAATTATGTTTTGCTGAGTAGTCTCTAGCTGTCATGTAAAAGAAAAGATGTTTGTTAACTGTTGAGGGTAATTTTCATTGTTGTTTTTAACAGGCTCTAAAAAAGAAAGAGATATTTTCAAAAAAGCCCGTAAGAAGCTGGGACTTGAGGATAAGTTTGATCCTACAGCACCAACACCAAAGGAAATTGAACAAAAGCCTGATATCTCAGGAAAGTTTAAGATGGCCGGTCCTTTAGAGGTCGGCAAAGACCTCAATTTAATTCTGGTTCTTAAAAATTTACAATCCGAAGTTAAGTCTGTTAATGTGAATATGACTGCTTGGAGCACTGTGTACACAAGAAGACCAGTTCGTGAGATCTGGAAGGACTCCCTGTCTGTCTCTCTGTCTCCTGAGGAAGGTAATTTTTCAAATAAAATAATCACACAACTCTTATTAAAAGTTATCAGTAAGCAGGCATTAGAAGACGGTAAACTTGGGCTGGGGCAATCTGAGACATGTACAAACTGGGAGAAGAACTTGAGAGCAGCCCTGCAGAGAAGGTCATGGGGGTCTTGATGGGTAAAAAGCTCAAAATGAGCCAGCAGTGTGTGCTTGCAGCCCAGAAGGACAACAGCATCCTGGGCTGCATCATCAGAGGGTGGCAGTGGGCAGGGAGAGGATTGTCCCCATCTACTCTGCCCTCATGAGGCCCCATGTGCAGTACTGTGTTCAGGCCTGGGGCTTCCAGTACAGGAGGGATGTGCAGTTGTTGGAGTAGGTCTAGAGGAGGGCCACAAAGATGCTCAGAGGGCTGGAGCACCTCTCCTGTGAAGACAGGCTGAGGGAGTTGGGCTTGCTTAGCTTGGTGAAGAGAAGGCTGTGGGGAGACCTTCCTGAGGCCCTTCAGCACTTACAGAAAGGGAGCTTATGAAAAAGATAGAGTCTGACTTTTTACGCAAACAGGTAATGATAGGACAAAGGAGAATGGCTTTAAACTGAAAGAGGGGAAATTTATGTTGGATGTGAGGAGGAAATCCTTTACCGAGAGGGCAGTGAAGCTGTAGCACTGCTGCCCAGAGAAGTGGGCATGTCCATCCCTGGATTAATACTGGGTAGAAAGTCTGTTCCCTTATAGAAGTGTTTATCGGTTCCTTTTTTTTTTTTTTTTTTTTTTTTTTTTTTACTCCACAGAGAAACATTTTCCCATTAAGATATCTTATGCTGAATATCAACAGCAGTTAACTACAGATAACGCGATTGAAGTAACAGCTTTATGTCACGTAGAAGGTGGGATTCAAGTACTGGTGCAAAGACACATTGCCCTGGACAACCCTACCATCGACATACAGGTGAATTATTGTCCCTTTACTCTAACTGCAGTGGCAGAGTAAGGGAAAAATGAGCCCTTTAGGCACTTCCTTCCCCCAGAAAGAAATGTTCTGCTTATGTTCTGCCTTGGTACGTCACAGCGCCTCATAGTAATCCCTCTTCTGACATGACTGAGAATGCTGACAATCTGACCTTTTAAGCATTTTCTTTGCTCAGGTACTTGGTGAGGCAAAAGTGAATGAAGAAATGGATGTGGAAGTGGTATTTACCAATCCTATTGATATAGAAGTGAAGGACTGTGTGCTGCAGGTAGAAGGCAGTGACCTGGTGAGAGGAATCCTTAAGATAGAGTAAGTACAAGAAGCGCCTCCTTCCTGCTACTAAAGATAACTAATCCAGAACACAGTCATGGATGACTTTGAACCAAAGACAAGGATGAGACAGAATTTTCCTCTTGCACACAGCTTTAAATCACCTTTCCATCCAACCTAAGCTTTGACTCCGTACTCTGGGAGGGCAAATAATTACTTTATAATGTGATAGAACTTTCTTGCCTATCCAGCAGGACACAACACGTTCCAGCAAAAGTTTTATGTATGCCCACGCAATAAATGTTATTGAGGCAGTGTATGCTGCTATAGGCCAGATGGGTTGAACCTTCTTGTTCTGACTGTAGGATTAGCAATAGGATATGAGTGTTTCTGTCCACACTATTCCCAAACTATTCTGTGTTTTGACGAGGAATATTTTTTGGTTTGTTTGTTTGTTTTTAAAATTGACTATGAGTGCCAGTCTGAGTGGTCAGCCTTCTAATTTGCATCTACATTAGACATGTAGACACATATGTAAAAAGCAGATGCACCAGCATCCTGGCTTTGTGAACACAAATGAACACAGATTGTTTAGGGCTGTGATCTCAAAAGGTGGCACTTCTGAAAGAAACAGCCCAAAGTATGCTCTACGTGTAGCTATTCCAGGCACAATAAATCATGACTAAGGAGGACGAACATTAGAGAACAGACTAAACCATGATCAGCAGCTACTCCTTAGATGACTGAATTTACTTTACTATGGTCTGGAACTTGACCATAATTTAAATACTTAAGGCAGGCAGGAAGAGGATAGGGAAAATGGTGAATATTATGATAAAAGAAGATTTTCAAAAACAGGAACTACAGGTACATTGATTTTCAAGCTCTGCTTTTAGAACTCTACAAAATAATGACATTGGGAGATTAATAAACTGAGTCAGAAAGGTTCTAGATGATGTTGAGATGGGGAATGAGAAGACTGGAATAAAATGGGTTCCTTTTGCTATAGAGCCCAGCTACCTGTCGTATGGAAATATGCTCATTAAGTGAACGTTTAATCCCTGAAGGTGTTAAAGAAACGTACCTGTGGTCCTAAGGAACATGTTTTAGTGGGTAGTATTGGTGGTAGGTGGATGGCTGGATTAGATGATAGAGGTCTTTTCCAATCTTTATGATTCTATGCTAAAAACATACATGCACACTGGCAAAAAAGAATCCAAACATTCACAGCAACTTAAGATGGCCATTCTTACTTGAGCAACCACACACGGTCTATCTCATATATTCCCTATTTCCCTGAGGGAATTTGGCAACCCCGTTGCTATATATTGTATACAACTTTATCCTCAGGCAAGACAAAATACCACAGGCTAAGACCGTTTCATAAAATCATAAATATGGGTTTCCTAGAATTATAAAATATGCTGATATAAAACATTTCAAGGTCGATTTAGAATTTCCCAGTGTGTAAACACTTTTCTTGTGTTGCTACAATCCACTGTAATTCAGGAGTTTGCATCGATATTCATTGTGGTTCCAGCTCATTCAACACAATGATGCATTTTATGCTTCCTGTTCTGCATGAAACTTTATCTTATATGAGATGAGTATGCTTTCACCCTGATCCCAACTAAGCTTATCTGAATTACTGCACAATGTTTGTTTGGGTCCTTATATTTTTCTTATATTTTTCTTTTGTTTCCTATTTCTAGTGTACCACCACTGAAAGCCAAAGACATATCCAGTACAAAATTTAAACTTACCCCTTTTGAGACGGGCTCCAAGCATCTGCTTGTAAATTTCTCCTGTGATAAATTTGCAGATATCAAGGCCTTTAAAACTGTAAAGGTGATTGACTAACAGGAAGATACACAATAAATGATCTTTGTCCCTACCAATTGTACAAAATGGCGTAAGAAATGTTGTACAAGAAAACCATGAGAAAACTAAGAGAACAAAATCCTTGCTTCCTGTGATATGGGTTTACCAACTTTATATTATTAACATTTTACATTGTAATTTTTAATAAACTGTGGAATAGTTCACTCACTACTGTGCACATCCATGTTATTAAACAGAATTTCTTACCTTCTATTCAGAGACTGCTTGTTTGACTTTTGTCTGCTTTTCTTTGGAAATCATTACTTCTGGCTGTTTCTACACAAATATAAACACATTTTTATACATCCAAAGCCTTATACAGTGCAATTGCAAAGTGGTGTTTCCCTTTATTGCCATAATGACACTAGAAAGTAGCCAGGATTAAGCGCATGTTTTACATTATTTTGCCCAGTCTTTTTGGCAATAATGAGTATGTCATGACATTTTTCTTTTCTGCCAAATCACAGTGGCCCAGTGAGGCACAGGAAATGTTCTAAAGCAATTTGGATGGTGTCCAATATGAGAGTAACTTGGCAAACATGTTAGGATAATTGCCCAGCTCAAGGTATACGAGATTCTTTTTGCATGCTGCTATTCTGTACTCACTGATACTCTCTGGGAATCAGAGGGGGGAGAGTAATCTTAGGTCAGAGGGTGTTTTAATTCTGGAAAAAATAGAATTTTTCACTATATTTGCATGTTAGGAAGCCATCTCTATCAGCAAATAATATATTAAATACAGAATCCAGTTAATATTGAGATCAAGTTCAGTATATCTTAGTTAAACTTTAAATCATAGATAGGTGCAGACCACAAGCATGAAAAAGCTGGTGTGAGCAAAGCACACATCCAAATTTGTTTGGGTGTTGTGAGGGCCAAAAACGATAGTAAAAGGCATGTCTTAATAAAAGGTGCCTTAGCCTTCATTTAAAACTTGTATAATTAACCTAGCTTATGAATTCCACATCTTGAATTCCTGTTGCTAAACAGTATGTGTAAGAGTAGATGTTCTTTCAGTGCAACTCTACCTGGCAGGTGAATAAGTAGTTTGTGGGGAAGCAGAAGCTAAAAGCAAGCTTCCAGGAACAAGTGAGCTAGGTGTAGCCCATTGAGTGATTTGCTTTATGGCTGATAATTGTGCAACAGTAAGTTAATCTCTGACTGAAAAACCATCCGCGTAGATGAAGTGAATGAGAAGTCATGCTACTGCTTTATAGTTTTGGACTGCAGAAGCTTCATCGTCCCTATACCCTGCAAAAGTACTTGAGGAGCGCACCGGCAGCCATCTAGTTCTCCAGTGCCAGACACATGACATTAGTACATCATCATACTGACTACATAATGACATGGCTACAGAGAAGTTATACAAGCAGCTCACAGATTTTCTCCTGATGTTCCTTAAAACTTGTGAGAACTAAGAGCTCTCATCACATAGACCGAGTGATGGAAGTTCAAGCTCAACGACAGACCTTGACTTAGGATTTCAACTTCTTTTTAAATGAGTGAAAACAACCAGATTCAGCTGAAGTCAAGCAAATTGCACCAGCAGAAATGACACAATCCGGTGAACTAGACCTCTAGGGGAGTTAAAGAAAGGCAAAACCATCTCCTTGCAATACTTCACATGTGCATAAAGTTAACACATCTACTTAAATGTGTGCCTACTGGATTACAGACTCATAGACAAGATTCTGCAGTGTTTTTGTGAAACTTATACTTTCTAGAAAAGACTACCAACAATATGAGTTTAAGGTGCAGTCATGATAGCACAATACTCAAACAACAAATTACTAAGGAGGCAAGAAAAAAAATGTAAGTTTAGTTTAACACTAGAAGGTTGGAAAACTGAACAGCAATTTCAAGGCCATGAAACAAGGGAAAAGAAGGAAAAAAATATTTTGACCATTCTGGATGATAGGTGGGTGGAACTGAGCTAGGAAAAACACCTGTGACACTATTAAGTCATTAGTCACATAGGAACCATGACCACTGCATTCCAAAGGGATTACAGAAGTGGCTGCTAATGCTTTGGTGTGGCGAAGGTGTCAACTGTCAGGTGCTGGTTTAGGATGTAGGCCACTATGAAAGTTTCAGGTGGCTTGGTGAACACCACAATGGGTACGTCACACAGAGGTAGAGGAGGTGGATGCAGCCGAGACAGAAAAAGTGGTCTGAATTTTAATTGCCCATGTGAGTAGCAAGGAAGAAAGGAACTAGTCATGCTCCAGAGGGAGCAGTATGAAGCGTCTGAAGCAATCACTGTAAGTACTGAACACCTGAACTTAAGAACTGGTTGATGCGGTTCATCACTAGGACTGTGTGTGAAGATCAGGTAACATCAGAGGCTTGTGGCTCTTATGGTTTCCAAGGACTATGAATTAAGGAGAAGAGAAAAAGACTAACTAAAGCAGCTCTGAAAAGCAATCAAATCAATTCAAGGAGACTCCTGGAACAAGTTCTGAGAGCCTGAATATCCCAGGAGCGTCCAAGAAGAGGAAGGACCTCTGAATTATAATGTAAGTGGAAATATACACTGTCATAGCAGATATAGTGCTGCCAAGTATGAAAAGCTCTAGTGTTTTTCTTTCAAGACAGTACAGGCATGAAAGTCATCTAAGTACTCTTCTAGTTTTCATGCTATCAAAGCCAAGTTTCACAAAAAGATGTGAGAAGCATATATATATTATATATATATATAATTTTAGAAAAGGAATAGATCTTAATATCTGCTTATTTTCTATTTTTCTTGTAATCTAAAAAAATAAGATTTTTTTTTCTTATTTATTTAATCTTTACTGAGCACTAAAACATAATCAGTGGAGATGAGGAATTTAAACATGATAATTATTTGTCCCCAGAAAAATGTCACTTTATTACCTGTATGCTTTTTAAGTAAATTTTGAAGTTTGCACTGGTAGAAACTCTTCATGGTTAATAATTTGGGTTCTGGGTTTGTGGGTTTTTTGTTTGTTTGTTTGTTTTTTTTTTGAAAGCAAATTTGTGTTTAAATAGATAATATGGAGCTGGCTAACAAAACAGGTAGACAGATGTTTGTTTTTAGTGGGAATGTATCATTTCACTCAGGGCAGGGGACAAGGTCTCAAAACCAGAAGTCACATTAACCAACCTGGAAGTTAAGTCATCAGGAAATGCCTTTTTTCCTTCATATGGTTTGTATGTCCCACCACACTCCCTATTTCCTCATCCCCGAAGATAACTTATTCATGGCACACCCATTATTCTTTGTAGGAAGTTCTACTCGTCTTGGAATTCAGGAGAATGCATTTCCTCTGAGTAAATAATTTTGGTATCTCCTCCCGTAATTACACCCACATCGTACAGGAACATTGGCATTAGACATACTTATATTATAGCAACTAATTAATTCATTTGACAAGTCTACATGTATTAATAACAACTGCTAAGTACCCATTCCTTTTCTTGAATTTCAGCTGGCGGTACACAAAGATTGCGGGGTTTCTTCGTTTTTGAATAGAGCAAATTGGACTTCCTTGAAGAACAAAGTAGAAGGCGTATGCAATTCACATAAGCTGAGGGAATGGCAGGTGAGTTGTGTGTGTGTCAGTTGCTTCTCTTCAGCAGGCACTTTACTCAAGATTGGTTACTTACAATATATATGCCCTGTAGAAATCTGCACAGATTTTTTTTTTTTTTTAATCTGGAGGAAATTTCACAGTACCATTTGTTCTTGCATCTCATTTTCAGTCTTACTGTCATTATCAGGACTGTCTGAAAATTATTCTCAGCTTAACAGGAGTCATTTTTGTGGGGAAAAAAAAAGGAATTCCCATCACTTCAAAGGCATCACACCTAACTCTATCTAAACCCTTTATTTTTAAATGCTTTTTCAAAAGCATTATACTTTATTTTGTATTAAGAAAATTTGCGCAATCCAACATAAGCAAGCTGCGAGCATGAACTCTATAGATGGGAATTCAAAGAAGTCTTAAAACTCTAGTAATGACAAAATCTCTGCTATATATTGACCAAGATCAACATTTAAAATAATGACTGCTCATCTGGACAATTGGAAAGCAGGTCTATCTTTTATTCAATTGTGAAAGACAAGTTTTCAAGTCAATTTTTAAAGTATTGCTTTGCTGAGGAGATAGCCTCATGCAGTTGACGTCCCGGAAATAAGTGATATTGTTTCTTTCAGTCAATGCTTACTCACATTACTTCTCTGTGATCTCGGACTACGAAGAAAATACTCTTCTCTCTTGAATTTAATTATAGTACTTTTTTTTGACAGATTAAGGTAGATTTTGCTCTTAATCTTTCTTCAAAGTTTGTATGTTGATCGTATTTTAAGATGCAGCTATATTGTTTCAGATCTGATTTAGTACTTTGTTGCTGTGCTATATGGTATGAAACAGAACTGGAAGCTTGTCTGAAGATCTCAACCATAATACGGCATTGTGCCACAGGCCTTAATCCATCCTTTCCCACTTCGAGTGTTGCACTGAAGCATGAGCAAGAGAAGGGAAAACATTCCTGCTAGGAGAATCATATACGTACTTGCTTTTATGCTAGTATAGTGTGTGTATATATATACACACACACACACACACACACACAATCATATATGCTTATGTACATAATGCACATATTCATTAAGCATATATGTTTTGATGGTAGTATAGCTTTTAAGGTGGCAAACACCACTTTATGGATTTTATACAATAGACTATGATAAGAGTATGTGCGAAGGGGGACACTTGTTATCAAAGAACTCCAAGCACATTAAAAGTCATCTGAATTACTGTAGGACATGATGAAGGGAAAACCTGCTAGAACAGTAATCCCAACCGTCCACTTGTAATTTTGGACAGTGCTAAATTTAGCCAGATGACTTCCTGTGTCCAAAGATCCAATATATCATAGAATCGTTTGAATTAAAAGGAATCTTTAAAGGCCAGCTGGTCCAACTCCCTGCAGTGAAGAGAGACACCTACAGTTTCATCAGGAGCTCAAACTCCCCTCCAGCCTGACTCTGAGTGTCTCCAGGGATGGGGCATCCACCACCTCATCTCTGGGAAACCTGTGCCAGTGCCTCACTGCCCTTACTGTTGAAAAAAATATTCCTTATATTCAATCTAAATATCTTCTCTTTTGGTTTGAAACCACTTCCCCTCGTCCTATCACAACAGACCCTTCTAGTGAGTTTGTCCCCTTCTTTCTTACAGTCCCCCCCCTTTAGATACTGCTAATATGTCCACAAGTATTTCTTATTCATTCACTCAAGACAGATCATCTCTCACTATGCATCTTTCCATACTCTAAGCCAGGTGGCACCAAAATGTAAGCAGGAAAAGTAAGACATCCTAACAGACATTTCTGGAAGCTTAAAATATATCTCGAAAACCGTAGAGTGGCTAGTAGCCACTTTATTTGATGCTGACTTTGAAAAGACAGTGATTTGCTTCCATAAATTTTTTCAGTCATATTACAGCACCTTGTACTATATAGGAACTATTTGCGATCTTGGTATATGACTGCCCAGTAATAAAAAACAAGCACATTTTTTCTGTTATTAACCACTAGACATCTTCAATTTAGTTGACCATCTGCTCTTTGTCTGTCCTTCTTCCAATAAAAGATAACTGCTCTTATCAATCTCATCGTTCTACTTGGCAGGAAATGAGTTCTTCTCATGCTGTCAGCTTCTTAATATTTTCTCTTATTTTACAGAGCTGAAACCAACACATATTAGCTGGCAGCCTTCAGTAAACGCAAGCGCACACCATACTGACAGATATGCCAATACTGAGTTGACTGTGAGGCGTGGACAACCCTTCACTATTACTCTATACTTCAACAGACAAAAGTACCCTGGGGAGAGCCTAGCCTTTGTCACTGAAATAGGTAATGCTCCCTTAGATTACTCCACACTCACACAGCTGTAAGCACTATTCCTTCTAGCTTCCCCTCATTATCATAGAATGGCTTAGGCTGGAGGGGACTTTAAAGATCAGTTCCAACCCCCTGCCGTGGGTGTGTGTGTATCCAGTTTTGCCTCAACCCAAGTGCGGAACCTTCCACTTGATCTTGTTAAACCTCATTAGATTCTCACGTGCCCAATTTTTGAATGTGTCCAGGTCCCTCTGGACAGTGTTTCTCCCTTCTATTTTGCCAACTTACTATTATGTTTAGAGATGCAATCTTTCTTTGTGCATTTCTAACACTTCTTCCCCCCACAGTATATTCCTTTGTGTGGAATCTCTGTAACCTAAGTGTGAGGTTAATACTGAAGTAACCCTTTAGAATGTAAACTAATTGCCTCCTCTTTCTGGCAGGACCATCCCCCTCAGAATCTCATCGTACAAGGGCTGTGTTTAACCTCTCTGAGGTGGGAGCAAGTGGCTGGAGTGCTGCCCAGGGACCCAGTGAGTCTGGATATATGACCTTTATAATATCTAGCCCAGCTAATGCCATCATTGGACGATACAATCTCATCCTCCAGGTAAACTCAGGGAACAAGATCTTCTCCAGATTCCTGGGGCAGTTTGTGCTTCTTTTCAATCCTTGGTGCCCAGGTAGGTACTGATGACTTTCCTCTTGAATGTAACTGATCTATTAGCTTGCTCCTTCAAGCAACCTTTCTCTGGTTTGCTATATCTCAGCTATGCATTCACAGATCTAGTTTTAACTACATTAAAAATGCACCACCTTCCCTCATCTTTTTAATGAAATGTGCTCTATGGAATGACATTATAGACTGTTTTCAGGACTGAGCAGATCACATATTCTATAGATGAGAGCTAATAGACTTTCACTTGCACACGTACATTTCAGAAAATAAAGCAAGCATACATTAATGCCCTTTACTTATACCAAACTCAAAGCAATAATGCTCTTGTACATGTTACCTTCAAAGATAGTAGCCCAACTATCCGTATAAAAACTGATAGAGGACTAGTGTGAAGAAGGCTGGTACTTCCCATATCTTCATCGTGGGTTGAAAAGGGCCTTCTCTTGCTGCTACCATTCTTAATTTCTGCAGCACCAGCAAACCACAGATTTTGCAAATACATGACAGAAACCTATTAGACTATATCACTCTAAGGTTAAGAGAGCCTGTAGGACAAGAGAAATTGTTGCCAGATGATAAAGTAAGCTATGTCCTTATAATTTAACTAATGATTTTACAGAAAATCCCTCCGGATTTATCTGACCATGCAGTGACCACTGCTAAAGAAAACCAAGTATCCTTCAAGTAGGATGTGGCTAAATAAGTTGCTGCTCCTGAGAGACAGGAACAGATTCAATTTGAGGATACATTACCACTATAAGAAGTGCCATAGTAAAAGGCAAATACAAAAACTATGTTCCCTGCAAATGACTGTCTGTAGACATTTCCACATAGAGCTTAGTCATTAAGCTGGAAAAGACAGGAATTAATTCATACACTCTAATATCAGTAAATGAATTCTTAAAGCACTCAGGGCTTCAGATGGAAATCATGAGGGATATGGAAGTACTTACAGGTCAAATGATGAGAACCACAGTCAAACGTCCCTGAAAAGACAAATGCAATCTTAAACTGTGTAAGAAGAAACACCTTCTCAGATGTATAAATATTAATATCACTGCACAAGAAGCTAATGTGATCTCACTTGGGCTATTCTTTCAGTTAATCATTCCTGAATAGGAATTATGGAGTATAACATGTTCAGAGCAGTGTTACTACCATGACTGAAAACACATAAAGCCTCTTGGATAGGAAAAGAACTACTTAAAAATTTTAAGTTTACCCAACAGGTAGCAATTAATTTCACAGACTGCATTTCTAAGATAGACACAGAATGTGGAAACAGGAAATTCCATCTTCCAAGAATGGTAGAATTGATAATAAACTTATTAATTCACTAGAGTATGAAATGATGTTTAAATGTCTTTATGAAACTTTATTAAAGGGAAATCTCTCCAAGATACTTGCAACCTCAGCCATTCTGGGATTCTGACACAATCTTTTTACTTGCAGGAAGGAAAGGAAGGGAAGTTCCCTTAGGAAGGTAAAAAAAAAAAAAAGTTGACTCAATAGAACAGAAAATTTTTATAAATATTTTCTTAAATCCTGAAGTTTCTGAAAATAATTTTCTATATTATGATATTAAACACAGAGCCAAGCAGATAATACTACATAAAGAGAGAACAAATCGACTGAAAAATCTGTGGGAAGCCAATGCTCCTGCAGAAGCTACACACTGTGCCATAGAGTAGGGCAACCAATGTGTAGCAATGCAATCAAAGAGAACAGTTCAACAGGCTCTCTTAATAACATTCTGATAGTTGTTTGGATCAGGCAAGTAGAGATCTTTGAGACCGTTAAAACAAGATGAACGTGACTGGAAAAGAAAATATTATCTGCATGATTATTTTCAAATGTCTTTTCTATTTCTAACTCCTCCAACAAAGCAGAAAACACCAGTGAGCTAGCTGGGATTTTTTCCATCTTCCTCACAAAATTAAAACATAAAGACAGGCAACATTTGTATAATACAGACACTAAAACTGAGGAAAACAGTCATAGTAATAACATCATTTTTTTTTCCCCTTCCATCAGGATGAATACAATAACAAGGAATTTTCACTGTACTACACACGTCCAGGGAGTTATAACACTGAGATGTGATTTTCCAAATAGTAAAGCTAATTCCACAGTTTAGGTCAAGATATAAACGTTTTTCAAAGGTTGCAGGTCTTCCCCATTTTAAACATAAAAACATGTTCAACTTGGTTTTCAGGTGATGATGTGTACATAGCTAATGAAAACGAGAGACAGGAGTACGTTCTAAATGAAAATGGAATTATCTTTGTGGGCAATGCAAAGTACATTGAAGCAAGAGGATGGTACTATGGACAGGTAAGCTGTAGAAAGCTCTTTTGTCTCCAATATCATTTTAACTTACCATTGTTTGCTTCTTTGATAAGTAATACATACTTATATGAAAACTGGACAAACCTAGCTGGCTCTGCTTGTGGTGTGCTCACTATGCGCCTAGCATGACTTTGGTTTGAGAGCTTAGCGCATCATTGCAGCTAGGATTGACTTCTACAAGTACTGTGAGCTCCAAATACAATTATAGAGATTATCTGTGAGCAGAGCATTCACAGTACAAACGAAAATATTCTCTTGGGGCTCCAAGACACCCACTGTTTTTAATGAAGTTACAACCAGCTAGAAGTGACACTGACATAATTCCAGGGAATCCAGTAACTGCAGACAGAATAAGCTTGCCAGTTTTAGTTTTACACAAGTCATTTCTTCTGATGGACAAAGGCACTATGCCAAACATATAGTTTGTTTAGATATCCTTGGCTTTAGCCAATACTGTAGTGTGAATTGCACACTACTGACTTTATGCCTCACTGTCCCTATAATGTTTGGTCTGGAATACCTCTGAAAGGAGGAACTGTAGTGGAATCTGCTCTAATCTTGTTAGTGTAACTATTTTCTTAAAAATTTCTCCTATCTTATCACAGTTTCAAGATCACCTCCTAAACATCTGTCTCACCATGCTTGATCTGAGTCTATACTATCGTCAGGATCCAGCTGTTGATGTATCTCGAAGAGGAGATCCTAAATATGTGGGCCGAGTCATCAGTTCTATGGTAAGAAATAGACTTATTCTACATAATAGAATGCTTTAGTTACCCTATATATGGTATATTACACACAACTACTTTTGCCTATTCTGTCCACTGGCCTATTTTTAGATCAATGGAAATGACAATGATAATGGAGTTCTCCTGGGAAAGTGGCAAGGAAGTTTCCATTCACATGAGAATCCATCCAGATGGGATGGCAGCGTAGTAATCCTACAGAAATGGCGTCAGGACAACTACAAGCCTGTTCAATACGGCCAGTGCTGGGTGTTCGCAGGTGTGATGTGTACAGGTAAGCATTGAGGGTAAGGGGCTGTGGTGAAACAGAGGCACTTCGTGGCCTCGGGTTTTATAGAATTAACTGCTTTGTAGTTTTGATAAGAGGAACAGTGCTTTGAAGGCATCCTGAAGAATCGAATATTTTGAAAATTTATCTCAGACACATATTCTATTATAATAGTTTTTTTTTTTTTTTTTAATGTATTTCAGTTCTGAGATGCTTGGGGATTCCAACTCGTTTGGTTTCCAATTTTAACTCTGCCCATGATGTGGATAGAAACCTGAGCATCGATAAGTACTACGACAGCTCTGGAAAAAGTCTTAATATCAGCAAGGATTCAACATGGTAATTATAAGTTTTTGTATCTCACAACCGGTTAGAATGTCACATAAAACCATGTTCCATTGTTTTGGGGAAACATTTATTTTAAACTACAAAAAAAAAAAAAAAAAACCAACATTTTTTTCAGTCCCATACTTCAAACTAACTGAAACTTTCATAAAAATGTAAAATGCTTCCATTGACAGTGTACCAGATTCAAAGTCTCTTACTTATTAACTCTTAACCAGCCTGTTTGTGATAATGCAACTCTGTACCTTCCACATTCTTAGCTAGTTTACTGCTACAATAACTTTCTTTCGTCAGACATTCAAAGCCTCTGTTTCTCAGCTTTGAATGTCATCCTCCTTAGGGAGGTAAAAGCCTCCCCAGTAAGATTTCCAGCACTCCTTTATATAGCCTTTCACTTTATGGGAGTAGAAGAAGAGAGAACAATTCCAATACAATTTGCAGGTGGAAGAAAATAAGGTTATCAGGAGTAGTAAACACAGATTCAGCAAGGGAGAATCGCGCTTGATCATCTGGTAGCATTCTATGATATTGCAACTGCCCGGATAAATGAGCAGAGAGCAGTAGATGTTGCCTATCTTGACTTCAGCAAGGCTTTTGACATTGTCTCCCAGAACATCCTTTTAGGTTAGCTTAGGAAGCATTAAATAGATGAGTGGATAGTGAGGTGGATTGAGAACTGGCTGATTGGCAGAGCTTGGAGGGTTGTGATTGATGGTGCTGAGTCTACTTGAAGGCCTGTAGCTAGCAGTATTCCCCATGGTTTGGTACTGGGTCTAGTCTTGTTCAACATATTCATTCGTGACCAGGATGAAGGGACAGAATGTTCACTCAGCAAGTTTGCTGATGACACAAAGCTGGGAAGAGTGAAACACAGCAGAAGTTTGTGTGGCCATTCAGCATGACCAGGACAGGCTAGAGAATTTGATAGAGAGGAACCTTAGAAGGTTCAACACGGGAAAGTGTAGGACTCTACATCTGGGGAGGAATAACTGCATGCATCAGTACAGGCTGGGGGCTGACCAGCTGGAAGAGAGTTCTGCAGAGAAGGACCTAGGTATCCTGGTGGACACAAGCTTGACCATAAGCCAGCAGCGTGCCTTTGTGGCCAAGAAGGCCAATGCTATCCCTCTGGATATCATTAAAAAAAGAGAGTGGCCAGCAGGTGAAGGGAAGTTCTCCTCTTCAATGTTATTTCTAGTTCAGAAAGTCCCTAATTTTCTGACTGCCAAAAACCAGGCAGGTACATCAGGTGATCACTCTAATCACATGCTGTTCCTAGCTTTTTTCCTAATCATTTCCTGCTGCACACAACTATAGATGAACTATTAAACTTTATGAATAATTTGAGTATAGCTGTTCCAAGTTTCTTTTTAACTTGTAGCTCTCACATCTGAAGGTTACTAAGCCCAGTCCCCAAACACTGCCCATATCCAAGGTAATCTTTCCTATTACCCCCAAAGCAAGCTGTTTAGTTCCATATACTTGTTGCTGTTGTTCTCTTTTTATTACAGAGGTCTACATCTAAACAGCAGACAGTAAATCTGTGAGTTGTAAATAGACAACTTATGTCATGTCTTAAATAATCTTTAAAAAAAAAACAGAACAGTTCCCTACACCTTTCCATCTGGGAGACTATGTGCCTCTATACTACTATGCTTTCTAGACATTGTACTCTGTCTCTAGGGATTATCACGTCTGGAATGAAAGCTGGTTCATTCGCCCAGATCTGGGACCACGATACAATGGATGGCAGGTTTTAGATGCGACTCCACAGGAACAAAGCAGAGGTAACAGTTTAATGACTTAATGTTCCTTCTCCAAACTGAGCATGATTAATCAAGTTTGACACTTTTTTTTCCACACCTTAGGATTATTCCAGTGTGGCCCTGCATCTGTCGTAGCCATCAAAGAAGGTGATGTAGACCTGGATTACGACACCTTATTTGTGTATACAGAAGTGAATGCTGATTGCAACAGATGGATTGTATACAATGATGGAACTAAGAAAAGAGTTTACTGTGATACTGAAATAATTGGCAGGTTTATCAGCACCAAAGCTGTTGGCAGCAATTCCCGTGTGGATATCACCTGTAACTACAAATATCCAGAAGGTACAGTTTGTTATCCTAATTTATCCCTTTCTGAACTCCTGGTGGTAGGATTGGTAGCCTGTTTAGCTTGGGTATTTCTCAGATTCCTTCAGAAAATATTTCTGTTGTCAGACTACTTTCCTAATACAGCAAATATTATATTTTTGTTTTTGTGTACTTGCCAGCATCCTTACTATGACAGACACTAAATATACTTCAGTCTCTCACATAAAATTACAAAATGAAATATATACAAAAAAAAAAAAAACAGAGCTCTGTGTTTTACTAGCAGAGGCAGACAAATCCAAATTTTCATAAGAAACATTAGAGAGTCCATTGACTAGTACTGGAAGTTAGATTAGTAAATAGTAGCGTTCTCATTTACCTGGCAGAGGGGTGAGGACAATCTCTAATAAAATACATTAAACCAGTCTTCTAATGCTAGACATCTGCTCCCCATATGACCACACACTCAGTTTCTCTCAAAGAAACTCTTCTCTACTGTGTCCATTCCAACTCTTCATCTTTTCATTTTGAAGACGCCATTTTACCCTGCTCCCATGAGTGGTGACTCAGCCTTCCTGTCTGACTGACTTATTCACAAAACTATGCCCTCTTGTGCTTCTACTTTGACATCCAGCCATCAGCTAACCAGCTGTTGTTAAGTGTTTGCACTCTCTGTAGACTCAGTCTTCACAGTATTGGATTCTGAAAACAAAACAGTTGGGAAACAGGAAAGGTACTAAGTGTCATTCACCTGTACTTTAGAAAACAAAAGAACAACTGTTAAAAACCGCTTAACCATATGTTTTCAGGCATATTTTTAGATGCCTAATTTCTGAGGGGAGATATGTCTTTTAATAAGAGCTAAGGCCTGCCGTTCAGAATCAGTGGCTGTATTTCAATATTTCAATACTTCCCTCTGCAAGGTTTTAGTACAAACACATTTAATGCAGAGGCTGGTTATCATCAGATCAGCAGTGACACCTAAATCACTACTGCACGTTCTGATCAAATAAAAAGAAATTTGCATACAAAAAACCCACAACAAATGCATGATACTCCATTTCAGTGACTTATTCACCTTATTACAATATGGTTATTACTTTCATGCAGAAAAAGGCTATTAAAAATTTGAGGAACTTTCAGGTATTTCATAATTCTAGGCAATACAGAGCTGAGACCCTTTGTCATTCTGATAGCTTGTATATAGAGGAGGTCCAATGGCAAAAAAAATATATATATATATTCATTATATATTCATATTCATTATATATTCATATATATATATGAATTTTACTTGGTTCTCTTGTTTAACCAGGCTCTCCTGAGGAAAGAAGAGTTTACAAGAAGGCCTTAGCCAAGATATTTGGATCACACATCACAGAAGGACACACCACTTCCTCACATGAAAGATCTTCAGAGGCAATGAGAAACCCTGGGATCTCTGGGAAGTTCAAGCTGGCTGAACCTCCAGTGTTTGGCAAAGACATTAACCTCATCTTAATTCTCAATAACCTATCCACTGACCACAAGACTGTGAAAGTGGACATCAGTGCATCAAGTGTCCTGTACACCAGGAGGGCAGTAGCAGAGATCCTGAAAGCAAACACCTCTGTGGATCTTGGTTCTAAGCAAGGTAACTTCTAATAACCCCAAGGAGCATTTCTACAGTTCTTTTTAGCCATTAAAATGACCTGAAGGCAAACAGAAGGAAGAAACATGGATATAATGTCTATATCAGCCTTACAGTACATTGACTTATTCCATCTCCCAGTAGCACTGTTTATGACAAGATTTTACAAGATATTTTTCCCTTTAAAAACTTTCACTAGTTCAACCAGGAAGTCAAGGTTTCATGAGTTGTTATATAGAAGGTTACGTCTATATTAGAGCACTAGAAACAACACTATGTCCCTGTTTATTGCAGGAGAGTTGGACTAGATGACCTTTTAGGGTCCCTCCCAACTCAAACAGTTCTATAATATATTTGCCCATTATCATTACGATATGTATAGGAACACATCTTACTCTATAAAGAAATTAAGGAGACTGTTGTATAAAGATCTTCTTCATCTCTAGGAGCTGCAGAGATAAACACTCCCCCTCCTCTCACACACCCCCCATACATAGCAGAAAAGTAGTAGAACTAAGACAATATGTAGCTGACTAGAATGCTTGAAAAAGATCTCTGGAACTTGACCCAGGCTCTCTTCTTGACTGAAGTAAACAAATAGGATATATGGAGAGAACAAATAGTTATATGCCTAACTAGTAAAAACTCACAGGGACAGAAATCCAGTGAAATGCAGATAAGAAGATTCTGCTTCAGGCCAAAATCCTCCATTCCGAACTGTAAGGGTGAAATGAGCTCTTTAAAGCAGAAAAGAAAGACTCTGCAGTAGAAGGAAGTGCAAAACTGGCTGCACAAAGAAGAACTATACAGACCCCTGCTGTCTTATCTTCTGATCTCTTTTGTAATTTCAAACACTCACTTTTCTTTAGTATTCTTTAAGAATGTAATAGTTCCTATATGTTTGAATTGCAGGGAAACATATCCGGTTAAAGATCCCTTATGCTTATTATGGGAAATACTTGACTACTGACAAAAGGATCCAAGTTACTGCTTTGTGTGAAGTCATGCACATGCATGGCGTTAAGCTGCTGGTGGAGAAGACAATCATTTTAGAGGACACAAACATTATCATTAAGGTAAACAATTCCCTTACTGATATCCTAAATAGACAGAAAGAGCTAAAGATCCTTTGTGAAGCTCAGTACTTAAGATGAGAATTTGAGGATAAATCCATGAAATTAGACTGCAGTTCCAGGTGTTGCTCTAAAATTTTGCCTGCTTAATCTGAGAAAGTATGTTTTCTCAAAATGGCAGTGTATGAGAACGACGGCGGTGAATCTGCTTTGTTACCATTCTTCTCTCCCAGTCACATTCCACTGCTTTGATTTTACAGAGATTGTTTTTGTTCCATATTTATTGCAGCTATTGGAAAGTGTTTGGCTTGCCTTCAAACAATTTTGCCTTCCCCCAGAGTACAGAGTTAAACTCTGAATTCTAATCTACATAAGGGCCAGCGTATATAGTTTTAACAATTTAATCCTAATTAATTATGTGCCCTGAAAAAAGCACCAACCCAAATATCAGATAGATTTAATGATATTTCTATGTAGTCAGTGCTCTATTTCACTGAAGTGGTATTAAAAAAAAAAAAAAAAACATTGTATGCAGCTCAGTAGGAATAATTTCTTGTCAGAAAGAACAACGATGCAGCGGTACAAGCTGCCCAGGGAGGTGATGAAGTCACTGTCCCTGGTGGTGTTTAAGGAGAGGGTAGATGTGGTACTTAGGGGCATGGTTTAGTGGGCAATATTGGTGGTGGATGGATGGCTGGACTAGATGACCTTGGAGGTCTTTTCCAACCTTAATGATTCTGTAGCCTTATTTAGCTAATCCAAATCCAGCTTCAAGTATTAGGAAAGTACACCAACTGTGTGTTAGATTCCAGTACTCCTACCAATATCTTGTTCATCTTCAAGTACAAGAGATGCTCTCCTTACAGTTCAACTGAGACTCCAGAAAAGTATAAGTGAATGATGGGAAAAGTGTCTTTCTCATTTAGATTCCTCGTCGGGTTGTAGTGAACAAAGCTGCAACTCTAGAGATCTCCTACGCCAATCCGCTCCCTGAACCTGTGGACCGCTGTGTACTCCTGGTGACTTTGATGAATCAACAGGTCAAGATACAGTAAGTGAAAACTGTTGTGTTTACTTAGTGCATGATCAATTGCATGGTTAGTTTCTCAGTAAAAAAAAAAAGCAAAAAAAAAACCCATGTAAATTCGTTACTGTGTAATAAACTATTTATTAACACAAAAATGCTACCAAATAAATACATACTGAGAATGAATGATTTCTCAATCATGTATTATCTTTCTACCTAAGAACTTCTTGAAGAACTAAAAACTGCTAACAGCCTTCTTGGGAAAGCATGTGCACACATTCCTTTGTCTCTCTGATATTTCTTTCACTGTTTGGCTTTTTACCTACAATACCCCCGTAGTACTAAAGTAAGTCTGATCTAGAGTAAATAAATAGGGCAGTGTCTTAGCTTCCTTTGTTGCAGCCAAAAAGAAGTTGCTCTGCTCTCCTTTCAAGTAGGAGAAAACGATGTCTTTTCAAAACTAAGAGCAAAGTGTTCTATTTTTTTTTTTTTTTTTTACCCCAACCCTTGGACATTTTTTTAAAATGAATTCACTCAGTGTTGAGTATTAATTATCTAAAGCTTGTTTTATTATAATACATATTATAAGACAGCCTGACTTGCTGTGGCTCTGGAAATATTTGGACATGATAACTCATAAAATATGGAACATAATTTCAGGTCATCAGGAAACAATATATGTAACCATATCCATTTTGCCAGTGATACGAGTCAGGCATCATCAGCAGACCTTTAACATCAGTCTTCCTATCCCAACTTTCTGTGCTGACTATCCAAACTTGTATCTAGTTCTAACACGTAAGCATGAAGTAGAGATTCAAACCTTCATCATTCTGTTCTAGACTGAACAATTGCAGTACTGTCCTCTCACTCTGCGCAAAGCCTCAATAACTCAATGAACACAGCGCTGGGTCTTCAGTAACCCACTGGTGTCCCCGCTATCATGCAGCTCTTCTTCTTGGGAATCTCAAGAAAAGACAACATACGTCTGAATGAAATTATGTTTTGTTTTGTTTTCAGTCTAGCACGACTGGCACCAAGGGAGAGATCAAGAATTTATTTTGAATTCACACCCCGCAGGACTGGGCCCTTACAGCTGCAAGTAGACTTCTCTTGTGACAAATTTTCACATGTTAAGGGTTTTGTAACCATTGCAGTACAACCTGCATAACACAATGGAGTCAATCTCCTATTTCAGCATTATCACAACAGGACTTTCTTCTCCAAATAGGGAGCAGTGATCATCTCTCATATTACAATAGAATTAAGTTCTCTGCTTTTACAGCACTTCATTATTTAGTCTCTAACTGTACTTCCTTTTTCTTTTTGTCATGACATCTAGAGAAATAAACCTCTTTTCCTTGTATAGATAGTTTCACTGTTATACTAAGTTTACTGATTGCATTAAGCTTCAGATTTTGACTTTTCCATCAACTAATTAATGCAATCTCTTCATAATCTCATTCTAGTTACCAGCAATAAATAAAAGCTATTAAAATAACGGTATTCTTTTGTAATGGAACATACATTACATGAAAATATTATAAGAAATCACAAGACTGAGGAAAGCTCCTTTTCCTGTATTTGACAAGTTTCTTACATTAGAGTGGAACACTTCCTCCATTGTTCAGTATTTAGTGACCCCTTTGACTTTGTGAATGGGGGAAAAAAGCCAACAAGGACTATGAAAACAGTCTTCCCATGGTCTGTGGGCACAGGCCTGCAACAGAGCAGACAATTCACATACATATTCAACTCAGTAATGTGACCAACTCCCAAGCAGCATGAACCACAGGAAGAGCCTTGCATTAATATAGATGCTCAGCAACACAAGGTAACTAACATTTTTTTTTCCACCACTGTATGGTCACTAGAAACAAAGAATATATTTATCATCAAACCTTCCAAACACAACTTGTCCACAGGCAGAACCTGCTCCACACTTCCGTCAGTGTTTGCATACAGATGCCTCTTTTGAGAGTTCCTGATCCTATCAACGCCAGGTATCACGTCTCACCCAAACCACATTTTCAAATAGAATCATAGAGTGTCTTAGATTGGAGGGGACCTTAAAGATCACCCAGTTCTAACCCTCCGCCATGGGCAAGGTTGCCACCCACCAGCTCAGGCTGCCCTTGGTCCCATCTAACCCGGCCTTGAACACCTCCAGGGATGGGCACCCACCACCTCTCTGGGCAATCTGTTCTTGTGCCTTGCCACCCTCTGAGCAAAAACTTTCTTCCTAACATTCAGTCTAAGTGTCCCCTCTTTTAGATTAAAGCCCTTGACCCTTGTCTTATCACCATGTGAAAAATCAGTCTTCCTCTTGCCTGTAAGCTCCCTTCATGTACCGGAGGGCCACAATGAGGTCACCCCACAGCCTTCTCTTCTCCAAGCTGAACAAGTCCAACTACCTCAGCCTGTCTTCACAGGAGAGGTGCTCCAGACCTCTGAGCATCTTTGTGACCCTCCTCTGGACCCACTCCAACAGCTCCACATCCTGCCTGCACTGGGGGCCCGTGTCTGGATTGCAGTACTGCAGATGGTGCCTCACAAGGGCAGAATAGATGAGGACAATCCCCTCCCTGCTCACTGTCAGCTCTCTGTTGATGCAGCCCAGGATACACGGGCCTCGCAGGCTGCAAGTGCACACTACTGACTCACATCCAGCTTTTTGTCCATCAGGATCCCCTACTCCCTCACCACAGGGCTGCTCTCAAGTCCTACTCCCAGTCTGTACACGTATCTGGGATTGCCTCAATCCAAGCACAAACAAGCCTGCAAACCTCTCCAGGGATGGCTAAAAAAAAAATTGTGGTGCTCACTCAATTGCTAAAACTACCTGGCCTTAGTTTGGATCTTTTCAGTATAAATTTAAGCTGCAGACAATTAATTTGCCTTTTTGGTTGCATGCAATCTTGATATAGATCTGGAAACAAAAAAGAAAGCAGAAGAGACACTAAAAAGGCACAAGGTAGAAGCATTGAGGCAAGGAAAATAAGGGATCACCCATTCTCCCTGTATCCTTCCTGCTCCTAACCTATCCTAGTCCATTGAAAGTGTGCAATGAATGGTGCACAAAATCCTCTTGGGACAAATCGACAGGGCACGTTTCTAGATAAGTCCTGGCATGAGATGAGGGACAAAAGAGCATGACAGCTTAAAGAGCAGAGAAGTGTCTGTAATTACAGTGGGTAGAGCTTATGGCAGAAAAAGTGCTGCTCTGCAGCTTCCTCCTGGGTCCAGCTCAAGACACCATGCCAAATAGCTACAGAAAAATTATGTACGTGTTAGGAATGCCAAACTATTAACAAAAATGAGTAAAAGTAAAGGCAGACACTAATCAACCCTCTATTCTTAATAGAAACCTCTGACTGTGTAATCATATCCTCCCAGTGGGACGTATGGCTTCTAACGTAAGGAACACATATTACAGATAATTACGTCAGGAACAAATAAAGAAAATCAAGGGTCAGTATGCCTCCAAGAAAGACTCAGACAAAGTTGTGCATAAGACCTTCAGGCAGGTCTGTCTTTTTCATAAATTGATTATGGCACGCAAAGTCGTGATGCTACTGAGTTACAGCAACATTACAAGTCTATGCAGATTACTGTACATTCCACATTGTAGAATATGTGTATGATATTTGTCTATATCTGGACTTCTGTTCACGTAGTCTCCACAAACGTAAGCTGACACAAACCCACCTGACCAAAATGAAGTTGGGTAGGAGGCACTTGCACAGGTTGCACAGAGATGAGGTGGGTGCCCCAACCCTGCAGACATTCAGGGTCAGGCTGGAGGGGTCCTGAGCACTGATGGAGCTGTGGGTGTCCCTGTTCATTTCAGGGAGCTGGGCGAGACTGCCTTTAAAGATCCCTTCCAACTCAGATGATTCTATGACTCCAAGTTTCCTCTGACTTCTTAAAGACCATTTTCTTTGCTCGATCCAGTCTGGAATGTTTTCTTCTCTTAGTAGAGAAGACACCAGGATACTGATTATAATCCTTCCTCAGCCATTCACCAGTTTTAAATAGTCATAATTAGATCCAATATTGTGCAATTAAATCAGCCCTAAGTAGATGCTTATGTAGGATATTACTAAAACAACAATAACTTGCAACCACAGGTCACACCCTGCTTTATATAAGCTGTGGGGTCAGTACCCTAAGCCTTTCATTACTTATGCTGGTGGGAGAAGAGTCAGAAAGTTGCTGCACACTTTTGTAGCCATAGCCTCAACAACCCAAGTGTGGAAAAGAAGAAAGAAACCTTATGGCTGGTAAGTTAAAAAAAAAATAAAGATAAAAAATAAATCATAGCTTGATTGCTCCAGTCATCACTCTTCCAATACAGATAAGTAACATTTGCTGCAGAAATAGGATAAATTACACCTCATTGTTCTTGGAAAATTAGCCCTTTTTAGGTTAAATGCATCTATTGATTACTCTATTTGAAATCTATTTATTTGATATCACGTGTCTTGAATGGTTTGTTGGTTGTTGGTTTTTTTTTTGTTTTGTTTTTTAACCTATGTAACAGAAAAGTAGAATAAGAACCTACTTTTTTTTTTTTTTAAACCAAATCCATTAACTGCTCTACACAGTGCCTCAGCAGCTTTGTTGGATAGAGATACAAGCATCAGACCGCCACGCAGAAATGCTGGGCTCCAATCCCTTTCTGATACCAAGCTGATGAATGGCCTCACAAAGGTCATTTGATGGCCTCCAGACCCGAAATCCCCCTCACTGTGAAGCATCCTGTGTGCTCCTTGGTGGAAACACAACCCTAATATCTATGAATTGTATTGCACTGGCTCCCATGCTGACTGGAAAATTCTGCAGAATGTTGCTTATAAGTACATTCCCGAAGCCTATCCATTAGAGGATAAGCACTTTCCCAAACAACCTTTTTAGTAGCAATCTTTTCAATGGTACGTTGTCAGAATTATTGAAAGTCCTTCCCCCCCCAGCTCCCCAAAGAAAGATACTGAAACCAGAAAAAAAAAATCATAAAAATTTAAATATTTTAAAATTAAAACTGTAAAGAAGATCAAACCAAGGAGAAAGTTGGAAGTATACACCGGCAAAGAGTGGCATTAGATTTTTATTGTTTCTAGTGAACATGTCACATCTCTAACTACTAGCTTTGGAAGGCAAGCCAAAATGTTAACGCAGTAAATTCCTAGAGGCAACAAATGCTGGTCACTGTTGGTTTATGGTTTTTGTTTTGTTAGGGTGTTTTTTTTTTTTTTTTTCCTTTTTTCTTTTCTTTTTCTAAGTCTTTCCTACTCCTCCAAGTATCATTTCTTACTCTATTGTACATTTTGTCTTCACCTGTGACGTTCTGCACGGGAAGACCTACCAGCATTTATTGGGTCATTAAACATCACAGTCTCAACACCATCCTCAAAAGCATAGCTCAGTTGTTATTGTGTATATGCTACATTTTTGTTTGCTGATACACAAAATGTTCTCTGTTATCTGCATCACTGCACAACTAAAGATGCTCTCCAAGACATACCTCTTTTCCTTGCATATGAAACCAGGATAGCTTTCATATGCCATCTTAGAAAAACGCTTTTTTCCTCTCATATGCTTCTATTTAACTCGTAAAGTTTTGGAAAAATACTGGTAGGATATATACAGCTAAAGCATTGCAAAACAAACTTCTTTTAAAGCTCTGAGCCCAGGAAACATGTTCTAATTCACTCTTAAATTAGAGGACTTGATGGTAGGATTATTGTTTGCTGTAGGTTCGTTTCAATTAAACATATTTAAGCCAGGAAAATAAAGTGATGGTGCAAGTGAGAAGCTTTATAGACATTTCACATCAGGTAACATAAACATTACTGCATATACATATTATTGTACACTGTTGTGCAAACACAGCAGAAAACTCAAGCCCCTCCCCTCCTTCATTCCTGTAGTAGAACCCTATCAGTTCCTACAGATCACAGAATGGTTTGAGTTGAAAGATATCTTAAAGACCATCTAGGTTCAACACCCCTGCCACGGGTGGGGATATCTCCAGACATCTCCCACCAGAGCAGGTTGCTCTGAGTTCCATCCAACCTGGCCTTGAATGCTTCCAGGGTGGGGATCTCCACAACCTACCTGGGCACACTATTCCAGTATCTACATCCTCACAGTAAAGATTTTCTTCCTTATACCTAATCTAAATCTCTTTTAGTTTAAAACCATGCCTCTTGTCCTATCACCACACAGCCTGGTAAAGACTCTTTCTCCATCTTTCCTGTAGACCATTTTTAAGATTTGGAAGGCCACAATAAGATTTTTCCACAGCCTTCTCTTTTCTAGGCTAAATAATCCCAACTCTCTCAGCCTGTTTTCAAGGGTGAAGTGCTCCAGTCCTCTGACCATTTCAGTGGCCCTCCTCTGGATCCATCCCAATAGGTCTGTCTCTCTCTTATACTGGAATCCCTAAAGCCAAATGCAGTGCTCCAGGTGAGGTCTCACAAGAGTGGAGCAGAAGGGGAGAATCACCTCCCTAAACCCACAGGTCATGCTTCTTTTGATACAGCCCAGGATACGACTGGCTTTCTAGGCTGCAAAATTTGAATTTCATTTCAAGTGACACAAGGTGATGCTAAACCAAGTCCTGTATCTCAGTTCAGTGAAAGAGGAAAGAGTGTCTTTCAGCACCATTAGCTTGGTTGGGCTAACATGCGCTTGTCTTAGCAAGAAATTTTCAGGTCAAAAATCCCATGGAGTGTTATACTGCAGAAAGGCACCTTTCCAACACGTGCGTTCATAGAAGGACCTATTTATTCATAATTATTATTAATTAAAGAACAAGAAAGGTTTGAAAGCTTCTGTAATCTGTGCCTAGTATCTCATCATAAATGCAGAGGGCAACCTATGTGATGCAACAGAACAACGCATTGCACTGTCTCAGAGCATTCAGCTCTTGAGTTTATTATCTGTCCTCTGATCATTGCCTATTTCTGACAGAGTATGAAATAACTCAGAATATGAAACCCAAGCAAAAAGTCTCTGTGTTAACAGAGATGCACATTCTCTTGTCTTGTATATTCTAAGTTTGACAATAAAGATATTAGCCTTATATTCATCATCTGTCATACTGCTTGCAGGTTGCACTTGCATATGAGTTTTAATATTTCTTTTAATACCTCTGTAAAGCACAACAGAAGCTAAGATCCCTGTAGGAAAAGCAGTTCTTTTAGCTAGTTTACTGTTGTAACTTTATTTTTTTTTTAATAGCTTGATGGTGGATTTTTCTGTTTTCCTGGAACATTTCACTCCAACTATACATAAATAGAATGAAGCAACAACATTAGACAAGCTGACAAGGTGCGCAAGTTTAAAGGAATGTTTACCATTAACTCACTTTACATTTTTCTAGCCCAGAAAATAACGAAAGTTGACTGGCACTCGAAGCTAAATAAAGCTGCACACCACACATCCGATTACAACAGCACGCAAATAATCTTGAGGAGAGGACAGGCTTTTGCCATTACCCTAAACTTCCAAACAACGGTGCAACCTGAGAACAACTTCACATTTATTGCAAGCACAGGTAATTTCCTTATGGCACTAACCCCATCCTGGCTGCTCCAGCTCCAAAGCACTACTGCCTTATAGCTTTCTGTGTGATCATTAACCTTTGTTCCGTATCATTCAATTACTTTAGGCTTAGGAGTGCCCATTCTAAACCTCAATGGGCATCCTAAGCCAATATGGCAATTAAGGTAATAATAAATGGAAAGGCACAGGCCTGTATTTCTGCTTTTAAAGACCTACCTGAAATACTGCATGTTGTCCTCATCTTGTGGATCCTGAACTTTCTGCAGCTCCACCTCTAACAGACCACCATTATGTGTTTGTCTTCTCTCCTAGCACTCCACCTGTTTAAACTCTGCTTGATTAACTTCAGGTGTTCCTTATTCCTGGAACAGCCCACACTACCTGTTTACTAGGGCTCCCATCCCCATCCTCCAAAGGGCCTTCTCTGAAAAAAAATTTCCAGGCAGCTGCTAACTCTCTAATGAAGTGGATGTTACAACCAGTACCCCATCTTGCCTATGTAGTTTTCAACTATTTTCAGGACAAGGGCTTGCCTCTTCACTTGTCTAGAATGATAGGCACTCACCTTGACTAGGTCGTGAATCTAAAACAGAGAAACCCATAGGGTGATTTCATGCATTGGATTGCAGCTAACTTACACTGGTCTGATGAACCATAATCCTTCAATATAGCAAATGAAATAATCGTTGATCCTGGCTTGTCACCCACAGCTATCACTCAGAATTGTTGTCTCCTGTTCCCTCTGGCAGGACCATCTCCAGCAGAATCACAGCAGACCAAGGCCATATTTCACCTTTCTGAGGATGCTGCCAACGGTTGGAGTGCAACCCAAGAGCGCTGTGAGCCTGGCCGTATGAGTCTCATGATAGTCAGCCCTGCCAATGCCATCATTGGACGATACAAACTGAAACTCCAGATTGCTTCTGGCAACAAGACCTCTTCAGCACTCCTAGGCCAGTTTGTGTTACTCTTCAATCCCTGGTGCCCAAGTACGTTTTACTGTATAATGTTCTTCAGGAAATCTGAGTGCCACAGTAAAGCATGTACCTGACAGCAACAGCATGATACAGTATGATATTTTGGTCAACGTAAAGGATGTTAGTTTTGCTCTTTCTTCAGTGCTTCAATGCATCAAAGATCCAGCTTTCTGCTCATAGAGTAAGAAATTAGAGGAAGGAAATATTTCAAATACTTATTCTACATTTTTTTTTCCTCTGATAGCGTGTTCTGTTGTAAGTGACACAATATCTACCAGTAAGACACATAACAAGATCAGGGAAGCAGTGAAAGGGCAGGAGCATACTCAGTTCCTATAAAATTAGCTTCATGCTAATTTTATTCTCTCTGTGAATGATTGCAGGGGTACTGCCTCACCTGTTCCTCAGAAGTCCCCTTGAAATTTTCTTTTCAATTGCAGCAAACCAACAATCCTTTCAGCTGGCATTTCTCATTCTGCTTCTAGATGACGACGTCTATATGGCTAATGAGAAGGAGCGACAGGAGTATGTTCTGAATGACAGCGGAATCATATTTCAGGGAAAGGAAAAATATATTCAGCAAGAAGCTTGGAATTATGGACAGGTATGCAAGGAAAACAAGAAAATAAGAGTGAGTGCATGGATGAGGGTCTTCAGGACAGAGAGTCCTTAGCATAAGAGTATCATAGCATGGGAGTTCAGTATTCCTTATTCATTTTTTTCTTGCCAAACTATTATTTTCTACACATCACAACAGCATCAGGATCTTTCCCCCTCTAGCATGTGCTAGTAAAAGAAATAAGAAACAAAACACAATTTCAGGTGGTGGTATTCCATTGGTCTTTTGTTGTTGCTGTTGTTAACTAAACAAAGTGGAGAAATTCTACTTTTTTCTTCTTTTCTCCTGTGGAGGGCAACGGAAACTATACCAGTTGTAACTTCTATTTATTGAAAGACTGGTACATCTAAATATTTCTAAAATTGACCTAGTAATGGGGCAGAATATCCCAAAGATACTCAACTGAAACAACTCAAGTTGGAATTTTAAAATACCAGTTTGGCCTTCTAAACACATCTGCTATTAATATGATCATACCTACAGCTCATCTGTGGTTACAGAGTTGTCCTGCAATTTGTGAGGTCAGTCAAAACCACCTATGGCCATTTCATGGATAACAACTATACCAACAGTTTCCGTCTTTCTCTGTCTTTCTCCCTCCCTTTTTCTCCTTCTCCCTTTCTTTCCTTTCCAGTTCATATAACTTGATATATGGTGAAGGCAGCCCATCAGAGCAAGGTTTTTGTAATGTGAAGGGGAACGTACCTGCTAGGACACGACAGGATGTGGGAGGAGGTGAAGCCTGCTGAGCCAGTCCTGGAATGGTCTTGTCTGGACCACCAGGCCGTGCCTGGGTAATTTCTTCATGAATGTTGTGGTACCAAAACGTGCTTGTAAACATGCTGGTTGCTAATTACTACTAGTATAATTAAATACTAGTGTAGTGTTTTTTTCTTTCTTACTGTATCTATTTTCTTTCATAGTACAGAAAAATCTTAGATAATAATCATCCTAGGAGAAGGAAAATACATAGGGAAAATACATTGGTTTTATTTATAAAATTAACATTTAATAATAATGCGTCTTTTGATTTCAGTTTGAAGAAGATATCCTTGACATATCTCTGTCTATACTGGATCGAAGCCTGAACCACCGCCAAGATCCATCCACTGATGTATCCAACAGGAACGATCCCATCTATGTGTGCAGGGTTATTAGTGCTATGGTAAAGTGATCAGCTAGTTAGAGCCATACAATGTACCTACTAACAAAAACCTCAGTGTTTCTACTGTGAACCTTCTCGACGTCATGTAGTATATGTTTGGTTTTTACTGGAAAAAAAAATAGCTAGAGAAGAGGAATAAGAGATCTCTTCTCAATGAAAAGTACCCCAAAAAGCGTAATTTTCCTTCGTCCCAAAAGTTTGCTCATAATTGAAGGAATGAAGAATGTTTTTAAGATGTTCTGACACTGAATCTCAGCAGTCTTCCTAACAGATTTTAAGGCCATTAGCTATTTTCATGAATTTAGAAAGTCTATTCTGAAATCATTTGCTCTGTTTTTCGAACACCAAAAGATGCATGAAATATTTGGGAAAACTAGCATTGATATGACTGCATTTAATGTGTATTGTATTCTTCACTTTAAGGGAGTTTGTTCAATGAGGACGGTATGCCTTTCCTTCAACAAATAATCACATCTCATCAACAGTTCCCCATCCTCAAACATGTATAATGAACAACCAGGCAACCGAAAAGTTTTCAGTTTTATAAATAATACATGCCTTACTGCAAGGGGTGTAGTGATAGGATAAGAGAGAATGGTTTAAAACTAAAAGAGGTATATTTAGATGAGATATAAGGAATGAATTCTTTACTATGAGAGTGCTTAGATACCAGAACAGGGTGCCCAGAAAGTTGTGGAGGTCCCTCTCTGAAGTGTTCAAAGTCAGAACGGATGCGGCTCCAAGCAACCTGCTCTGGTGGGAGGTGTCCCTGCCCATGGCAGGGGCATTAGAACTGCATCACCTTTAAGGTCCCTTCCAACTCAAACCATTCTATGACTCTGTCTGTTTCTGCCTCTCCCTTCTCCTGTACGTATTGTAATTCTCTCATGAGAAGCATTGTTTTCAGGTTAACAGCAATGATGAAAAGGGAGTAGTGGAAGGGAAGTGGAGTGGAAGCTACCGCTCAGGAACCAACCCCTTGCACTGGAGTGGAAGTGTGACCATCCTTCGAAAGTGGTACAGAGGGAGATACAGACCTATCCGGTATGGCCAATGCTGGGTCTTTGCAGGAGTTATGTGCACAGGTATACGTGAAGGGGAGAAGAATACTATCAGAAAGGAAACTTACTAGAATTTAAGTAGCTCTAACCTTGTGATGCTATTGAAGATATATGAAGAATGAAAGATTAAAATGAGTAAATCTAACTCTTCTTAAAAAGAACAAGGCAGTTAAGAATGCTGTGTGAATGGAACTGTCTTCTAAGCAACTGTGTACAATGACTATGTGACATCCCTGCACAGTATCAGAGGGATGTTTCTCCATCAGAAAAATGGAAAAATACTTTCCAGAAGTCTTTAAAATAGGTTTAAAGCACTTATATCTGTATTGCAGTTCTGAGATCACTGGGAATACCTACCCGTGTTATTACAAACTTTAACTCTGCCCACGATAGTAATACCAACCTGAGTATTGATAAATACATCGATGTTTCTGGGAAGACCCTGGACTTGACTGAAGACAGCATATGGTAAATACGATTTTTATCTTAATATTTCTTCCACTATATTCTCCTCTAGTCACAAGATCTAGAATTACTCTCCTGAAAACCCACCCCAACCTCATGCTCCCAAAGATATAAAACTCTATAGCAAAGAATCAACAGCACACCGTGTTCAGAAATGCAGGACGTAGAATGTTTTAACATTCTGAAGAATCAGCAGGAGACATTTGGCACACTTGCTGTTCAACACACAGTTAGAGGATACAACCTCTAATTTTGTTTCTACTATATGACAGTTTATTTCCAAAAGGAAGTTAAAGGAAGAGTGATTAACTGCTTGATTAAAATGAGCATTGCACTACAAATTTATCATATCTTTCAACTTAAAATTGATCGTATTAATCAAAGATTTCCTATTTTCCTTCCTTTCTTCCAAGGAATTTTCATGTCTGGAATGAAAGCTGGTTTACTAGAAGAGATCTTGGATCTTTTTATGATGGATGGCAGGTTTTGGATGCAACACCCCAGGAAAAAAGCAAAGGTAACTGCTGTAAATAAAAACAAAGCTGTAGATACTGTTCCTCCTAACCATTGCTACTGAAATTGTAGGATAATTCCCTCTACTCACTTCAGAATAGATGTAGCATTAATTTGGGCACGCATAGAAAGCCATACCCTCATCACCAGCAGACTGCCCTCCTGTCAGCCTCTGGAGTGCATACCAGCATGCAGATTCTTACTTCTTCTGCTCATTAGCCTACATAAAAACAAATGCATCTTAAGTTCACTTATCTTACTCTTGCCTTCCTCAGCTCCAAACACACATTCATAAAATGATGCAGAATAACTAAGGTTAGAAGGGACTTCTGGAGACTGCTTACTCTGCTCAGTGCAGGATCAATCACAGCAGTTTTCTCAGGACCACGTCCAGCTGGGTTTTGAATATTCCATAGGACGGAGACTTCTCAACCTCTCTGTGTGTACCATTCCAGTACTTGACCACCCTCACAGTAAAAGAGGTTATTCCCTATGTTTAAATGGGATTTTCAGTTTGTATTCATTGTCTCTTGTCCTTTCACTGCTTATCGAGGAGAATCTGATTCTGTCACGTTTATACCTCCCCATTAGATATTTATACACGTTGGTAAGATTCCCCCCAAGCCTTCTCTTCTCCAGGTTGAACAGTTACAGTTCTCATCCCTTTATCATTTTTGTGACCCTTTGAAGGACTTATTCCCTTATGTCCATGTCTATCTTGTACTGGGGAACTCAGAACTGGACACAGCACTCCAGAACTGGTTTCACTAGTAGAGGGGCAAGATCATCTCCCTTGACCTGCTGGCAATGCTTTTTCTAATGTGATTCTGGACACAGTTACTGGCTTGCAATAGACAGATTCAGAAACAGAACAAGTTAAAACCCTATCCAGTAAGACGGTAAGCATAGATTTCAGAGCTTACAGCAATAGGGTTGAACAAAAGACTTTAAAAAATATATAGATATGCCATATGACCATAGCCTCCATTTTACAGGACATTCTGAACAAGTAGGAAGATACTTCATATGGTATCTTGAAAAACCACAGTGTACAGACACAAAATTATATGAAAGGAGCCACAGACTGCTGTGACATAGAACAGTATTTGTTCACAGCACTGAACACTTCCTCCCAGACAAAAAAAAAGAAACAGAACAAAGCCAGCACAGCCCACTGGGAGGATTGGCCGGGAGGAAAAACATCATCAGCAACAGCACCCAAACCAAAACACTGAGCTTGCTAGAAAGCAAACCGTTGACAACCGCTGGTCAGCACTTGGGGTCACACTTCTGCTTTGCTTTTACTTATTAATGCAGACACAAACTCATATGATGAGCCCCGCCAAAAGAATCATTTATTTAACCATTTAAAATCTACCAAGCTCCAGATAAACTCCCCGGTTTACCAAATTAAAGCTCCTGGTTCATCAACGCTGCACGTACAGCATTGATGACTCACATCTGAGCAGTCTGACTGTGCTGAGAGCTGCCATCCTCTTCTCTCCCTTCATTTGACAGGTCAGCACGCAGCCTCGCAGGCTTTGGAGGATTAGAACAATTCTCACAGCACAGAAAGCATTACTTATATCTCTTCAGCCTTACAGCCTCCTTGTTTGTGCCTTCTGATAGACAATGCACGCTGAATTTCTGGACATGCTGTTACCATAATGTAAAGACCCAGAAACAATGGAGTTCATCAAAACATGTCTTTGGAGTGACTACCTCTCCCTTTTGCTGTCAGCAGGAGGATTTGTGGCCCGCACCTGATCTTTTGCAATAGGTAATCACCTAACTTCTCTCTCCCTCACACAGGCATCTATCGGTGCGGCCCAGCTTCCACCAGAGCCATTAAGGAAGGAGATGTGAACCTGGATTATGACAGTTCATTTGTGTTCGCAGCAGTGAATGCTGACTGTGTCACTTGGATTCAGCATAGCAACAAAAGAAAAGAGAGAATCTACTCCAATACCAGGAAGATTGGGAAATTTATTAGCACCAAAGCAGTGGGCACCAACACCCGAGTGGATGTCACTGATAATTACAAATACCCAGAAGGTAAATTCTATTTTCAGCTGAGATGGCATTTGCCCCAGCTTACGCAGGAGAACTGAGCTCTTCTAGGAGTTATCTTTCTACTGCTAACAGCCTCTAACAGGTGCCCATGAACAACCAGCTAAAGCTAACAGACAAGTTTTACTTTCCAGCCATCATGACCATGTATATTCATTTAGGGTTTTTTTGGTCAAAATTACCTTTTGGTTAGACCTCAATTTCTCCTCTCATATATCTTTCCCAGCCTTCACAAGCTGTATTTACTGAGAGCAATTCTGGCTTAATTACCCTATATCCAGTGTATATGAGATCTCTGACCACTTTATCTTTTAAAGCAGGATCCTCCAAAGAAAGGCAGGTGTACAAAAAGGCTCTGAAGCTGCTGGCTGTGAGAAGCACTGGAAGAAGAAAAAGAGTTACAAAACCCAGGAGACGATTTCCAGCAGCACGGAGACAAAATATGACAGCGACCACACAAAAACCCACTGTCTCAGGGAAGATGAAGCTGGATGCACCTCCTGTAATAGGCCAGGATATCCTCCTCACCTTGGCACTGCAGAATTTGACCACAGATTTCAAGACTGTAAATGTTAAACTGAGGGCTTCAGCTGTTCTCTACACGAGAAAACCAAAGGCAGAGATCTTGCAGTGGTCTAGGTCTGTTCAACTTGGAGCTGAAGAAGGTAATTTTAATCTTATTACAGCTCAAGACAAGATGTAGCTTTAGTCTGCGGCCAAATCATATAGACATCATGAATGTCTCAAAAAGTGCCCTGCCTGTAAATGGTCTGAGGTTAGAGCTATTCAGCGGAAGAGAAACATACATACGAGCCCTGTTTTAAATGTTGGCTTTTGGACACTGTCAGGAAGGATACTTCTGTAGTGACAGGACAGTAACTGCAGATTGCAGTAAGAAAGAACTACACTACCTGCAGATGAAGGCCTCTTGCCTCGCTGTTAGAGGAGGAGTGCTGAATAACAAAGCCTAGGACAAGTGAATACAACTACCCCCTCAAACTAATCCACAGTATTATAACTCCTTCCATCACGCCAAGAGTGGATGAGAATTATTTCTCAATGTACTGAGAAGTGCACTGCCTTCCTCATTGGCAAGTAAGACAGAATGTGCATCCTCTCTAAGACAGAGGCTGAACAGCTGCATCAGCACAGGCATTTAAATCAGGCCATCTTTTCACTTTTGCCTCCTCTGTGAGAACAGAATGCAAAATTCCCAGCTTCAGATTCATGAGAAAACCACCAGCAGGGGCCGGTGCAGAAATCCATCCTCAGATCTGCCCAGCTAGCAAACCATACCCAATCACTTGGTGTTTAATGGGAATATAAGCAGAAGTCATCTCTGAGCATCATTTCCATCTATGGACTGTCAACATCCAAAAGTGAACAGACCCAAGGTGACAGCATCATTGCTCCCTAAAACATAGGTATCCTTAGGATGATAGTACTTAGAAAATAAAAGAGTGGAAATATCTGCTTCTGTTTGCATTCCAGTGAAAGAGATCTCATTCAAGATCACCTACACTCAGTACAAAAATGCTCTGCTGGATGACAGGAAGATCCTAGTGACTGCTGTGTGTGAAGCCAGACAGGGAGCATCACTTCTAGTGGAGAAAGATATTGTACTTCAGGATCCTTTTCTCACCATCGAGGTAAAAGCCAGTCCCTTCTGTGTCTCTGTGCCTATTGTACTGTAAGCATCCTGCAAGGAGCGATAGAATTTCTGCGTTGCACAGCCTTCAGACTTGATCTGCACACCCACAAAGGAAGACACAGTTCTGTAAGAAGCCTCCTGTGCTATATTGCATAGTATCAGTTTAATAGGGCAGACACTTAGTGACTGAATTTCTAAAAGGTTTTGTGTTTCTGTTGATTGAAGTTCCTGTATAAGCATACATCCAGTGATAGAAAAATACAATTAGGGTGCTGGACTCCTCCTCCATCATTATCTACAAAGACAAGCAGAAGTGCCAATTCTATGTTATCTCAGTCAGAATGAGGTAATGAAAACATTTATTGGCTATTTCACATTCTAATTCTTTCGCCTGAGACGCCACAATTCACCTCTGTCTCACACTTAATCCCAAACCACAAATTTAGCCTAACTAATTTCATTTATGCTGCCTACAGCAGTTGGCCGTGTATGCCAAGATAATAATTGTATTCTTCTTCTGTTCTCACTTTTAAGTATCGTACACTATACAGTACATAACATATTCCAGCCCAGTTAAAACGTTGGGAGTTATTGATACTACAGTAGTAGTTCACTGCTCCTCAGACACAGCAGATGGCTGACTCAAGCCTGCGCTCTTATGCCCAAAAGTATGTACATAGATTAATTCATTACTCCTTCTTGTTCAAGGCATCCTGAGAAGATAAGTGCTTTGCAATGGAATTTAAAAGAGAAAACTGTGAAAAAGAAGTGAGGCCAATACTGAGCATAATGTTTTTTCTCTGTAGGTCCTTGGTCCAACAGTGGTACACAAGGCCACTAACGTGCTGGTCACATTTACCAACCCGCTGTCTGAAGTGGTGACAGACTGTGTGCTGAGAGCAGAAGGCAGTGGCCTGATCAAAGAGCAACTCAACATCAAGTATGTAAACGGTGTCTGGTGAATAACTCATTCACTTTGGTGGGAAATACAGAATACAAGTGAACTTTTCTTTTAAAGGCTCTGTCAACCCCATGACTTCTGTCTGCACTAAGACTGGACAGAACATGTTAGCAGTCTATCTAGCTGGAATATTTTGCCCCTCTATTGCCAAACTTTAAATTACAGAATGCTCAGGGAATGGAGAGAGAGCATGTTTTTAATGACAGCATGTAACTTGGAGTGCTGTAGTGACTGGGTTATGTAAATAGTAAAAAATTCAGAACTTTCTTCCTTCTGTGGTTTGCAAAAGGCAAAACAAATAATCCTTGAAGGACAGAAGAAAAGCATTATTCTCTCATTGCCTCTATGCTTGTTAGTTTAAAAACACGTCTGAAAAATCTCCAAAGTATTTAGATTGGGAGAGTTAATACCAGGAAACTGTAAGAGGGGGAAAAAAAAATAGAGGAAGCTGGATAATTACGTGCATCACCGGGGCTTCATTTATACTGAACACAGAATTCCGCCCAGTGTTGAGGTAGCTGTGGTCACAGTAGTTTACGTCCACCTGTGGAGCACACAAACACACCAGTCACATACCCCAACACTCCCTTTTTGTACTGACATTCAGGAACTCTGAAGAATATATGGTAAGAATTTCTCTGCTGCTTGAACTTACTGACATATCCCGTCTTTTAGTGTGGCAAGAATGGCCCCCATGGAGACCGCAACAGCTGAGTTTGAGATCGTTCCCTACAAGAGTGGCATCAGGCAGCTTCAGGTGGACTTGGCTTGCATCCATTTTTCAAACATCAAGGGATTTGTGATGCTTGATGTGGCTCCTGCCCAGTGATACAACCTTTACATCAGTTCAGTTTGGTCTTGGTTTATGAGACTGGCACAGCGCTCAAACATTATTAGGACTAGAAATGTAGAAATGCAGATTACTCGGCCAAAGCAAATGATGAAATATGAACTGAAATCAACAAAAAGGTACTATACACTGTATTGTTCTTAGTTTTGCAAAATAGCTCAGGAAAAAGTGTCAGACAAAGCCAAAACTGTTTTGTTGATAGAAATGACACACTTTCTGTCTGCACCTTCCTAATTTAAGTATTGCCAAAAGTTTTCAGGACTTATATGAATATAACTCTGGCCTGACTGCTGTGCTTCATTGTTTTTTAAATACAAATGACAGCAAGACAAAGGTGCGAGCCTGGAAGATTTGCTGCAGGAAATACTGACCAAGCTATTCTGCAGGCCCAGAGGGAATGACCCTAAACTGTATCCTCTGCATAAGGAATGGCAGCTGTTCCTTTAGAGTATTTACTATTTTAAGCTTTGCTAAGCCTAAACATGAGCAATTTCTTGAAAATAAAAATTAATGTGTGTAGAGATCCACCTTAGATGCTCTCTGGCTTCGTAACATTGCCCGCTTCTAGTCTGAATCTATTCCAGGCTGTAGTAGTCTTCAGAATCTATAAGCAGCACAGGCAAACAGTCAGTGCATTGGTCCTAATTATTTTGGAATGATGCCTTTGATTAAATTGGAGCGGGAGGGCTTGGGGAGAGGGTGGGTGCTTTTAGTTTACTCCAGTTCAGCAACTTCTCCCTGCTCTACCCTGAAGAATTGGCTGAACTTGTCAATGAGACCACTTGAGAAAAAGGAGCCCACTACAAATACTGCTGCTTTGTGCTGGCTTGACTTTCAGGGCTGTTGAGTGCCCAGACCTGCTGCTACGTGCCTCCCTCAGCCCTTCATCTGCATCTTACAAAACCACTGGATCCGCCCTCCCCACTTATGACAGAGGAGCTGCCACCTGTTGCTTTATGCCAAGCAGATGGGAGGAAAGCAATACTGATTTTTCAGTTTGCAAAGGCAGATATTGTGCAGCACGTCCAGAAGCTCTCAGGAAGCAGGCTGGTAGAAAAGGCTCAGGACAGCCTACCAGAAGGATGTGAATCTTCACACATTTAGCAGTCGTGTATCCTCTTTCCACAAAGCTGCTAAAAGTAGGTCACCATCCTCTGTGAGAAAAGTATTGTGACACCCATATCTCAAACCCAGCACTGTATCAACATATTCCTTGCAGTGAAGAAAACAAAATTGACAAAGATAGGAATTTTCCTAAGATACGGTTTGTCCATTTCCTCCTGCCAACACCTAGCACGAGGGATGCCTAGGAACGGAGCTTCAGCTTCCCCAAAAAATGTTTCACACATGCAAACTGATTCTGTGACAGATTAAACTGAGGTCTCATTCAAATTTCTTTGATTTGAAGCCAACACAATCTTCAAAACACATAAATTTCTGTTTTATTACATCCATTACACTACTCTGCTGCCCACATATATACTTACAAGGGTCCCCAAAGCTAGTCAAAACCAGTCAGTCCAGTGAGACTGGAATGAAGACTGAAAAGGTCACACATATATGGATGCAGGAATTTGGATTTCTCCAGGCAAAGCAGAGGGGGAATGAGTAGCTTTGCACCTATCAATTAGGTCTTACAGAATCTTGGAAAGTCAGGGTATACAGTCCTCTATTCACCTCAGAAGGGGCCTTGAGGTGGTGATTATATTCACAACGTCTCATTCAGTCTTGCAAGAACGCAGGCTGACATTACACTCAAGGCGCAGTACAGCTAAGCCATTTAAATTCCTTCACTATTTGTCCTTAAATACAACCCAGGAAATGATCTAACACAGTGTTTGTCACAAGAGCTTGGCATCACCTTGTCCTAATTAACCATTTGTAAAGGAAGCCTACTGTTCAAAGGGAAATCAGCAGGAGCACTTGTGCAAAGTCCCTTGCTTTGCAGCACGTGGGGTTGCTGGGTTTTCGGGGTGTCAGCATTAACTGCCCTCAGCAACCACACCCAGCTCAGCTGCAGTGCTAAAACGCAGATTTATCTGTCCAGTGATGTACAAGAAATACACATTCCTCCTGTGTTAGACAGCTGGTCAATTAAACTAATAATTATTACAGAGAAAAATGTCTAAATGCCTGAAGAAAGATTTAAACACTTTGACCAAACCTACAATCTATACGGCCCTCGGTCAGAAGTCAATAGGAGTTAGTAGAGTAACACACAGCTAATTATCAGCATTTTGCTTTATAAATACAGCATTTAAACCTGAACATGCACAAGAGGCTGGCCCAGCCCTCATTCCACTCCCATTAATCCAATAAGTAACAATAACAATGTCAGCACCAGCTGGAATCAAACATTCACACTATGAATTTGGCTGGAAAGGTCTCAAAGCCAGTAAATGCTTCTCCCCAAAACTGCTTTCTTGATATAAGTTTCTCAGGCCTTGCTTCAACCATTCAATTAAATAACTACCCTTCTATAGATTTACTTCTCTTTTTAATCTGAGATAGCCCAAATTGGTTGTTTCAAAGCACGCGGTTGCTTTGGCTGTCACCAAAGCTGCACTGCTTTAACACATCTATCACACACCTACCCAGTGTGGACAACCATAAAAGGCAATAAAAGACACAGTGTAAGCTCCCGAGAGACAAGAAATCACACCCATGACTAAAATTCACCTCTAATAGACGGATGTGCCATGTCAGAGGTAGACTGAGCTGTATGTATTTTTTAATCACTGCATTCAGAAAGAGATCTAGTCATTAACAATGCTAATGTAATACTTCAAGATTCTATTTGTAAAGGTAATAAAGATGATATAGAACTTTATGGATTCATATTTGGACCTGTAAACACCAAAAATCCCCAACCCTATAAAGATAACACAATAACATGCAGGCAGGATGGATACTTCCAAGGATCCACACTTCCAAGGATCCTATGGATCACTTCTCTTTTAGATTTCCGTGAGCATGTCTGGGATGCAATGAACACACAGCTGCCAGAACACACACCTGAATGAAGTCCTTCAGAAGCAGTGCTTTTGCTGTACAAAAATCTACTCATGACACAAAGTCATTTAAATCACTCGGGACCAAAAAGCTACCAAGAACTTCATGGAGTCGTAAACAAGACCAAAAACAGACAATATAACAATCATTGAAATTCAGCACAGTTGGAAAGCAATTTTTAGTCACCCATCATGCAGAGTGTTACATCGACGGTATCAAGTGCAGAAAGAGATCCCAGCATAAACAGGAGACTCAACCAAGATTACAGCATCTGCTGTTTCTCTGATTTCCACTAATGACACGTTAGATTGCAAAGCAGACAGGAGGGGAATACTACAAAGAATATTGTTAACAAGAGCTCCAAGTGAAATTAGTACAAGATAATGCTTTGCTTGCAGGGGTGGGGCTCACGGATGTCCTCCTCAGGCATCTGGTGTTACGTATGTACTGGCAGAGACAAGATTAGATTGGATGAACCTCCATTCTGATCCAGTTTGGCAAGTTGTACATGCTTATGCTTCTGTTGCATTTTAGAGACAAGTACAGGTTTGGACTTGGTTAATACCAAGTGAACAAATGATGATTCTTACTGAATCCTTACCACTAAGCAGGGGATTCACCCAGTTGTTTCACAGATCTCCTGCACATGCTGTTAAACATACTAATGCTGGTGTCAGTGATACTGCAGTCTCAGGGGCTGGAAGCAGGGTGCTCCTGGTCTAGTTGCAATTGCAGTTTTACAAGCAATGGTACATATGACAAGCATAACGTGTGTTAAATCTGTGAACAAGTTATGTTGACAGCTGGCAACTGTTCAGAAAAATGACCTGGAACTTTATCCTTTTAGAGACAGAAACATGTAAGTAGTACCTACTTGAAAAGCATATGAAAGAACCACCATTCATGCAAACTCGCAAGACAAAATAGGTCAAAACATTACTGAATTTAGGCTTCACAGTTCAGATTAAAAAATAAAGCAAAATCTGTTTTTCTGAAGTGTCTGATCTGTCCTGAAGAATCCCAGGGCAACACCTCTGGAAGACCTATATAATAGAGCCACCTGTCATTGTACCTGACGAACTGCACACTTCTCCATTTCCTGACACAGAAGATACTGCTATCAACAGGAAGCGCTGCAGTGAAGGCAGCAATCAGTAAGAGTGGAGAACTTGCACACGCAGCTCCACGTTCAGTCACACGGAAAGTGCACGGAAGAAAACAGTCCTTCAAAACATTGGTGTTACTACCATTTAACACCGAAATATAAGGAACACAAACAGCCACAGGCAAACTTTGGAAATATCTATCAACATACTTAAAAGTGCTTGTATAAAGACACGCAAACTGCTGGCTGCTTATAGCAAATAGACGAACCAGTCTAAACTCAGCTTCTTGACTATGCAGTTACAACTGCAATTATACAAAGCTGGTAGCACCATTTTAGCACCAGCAGTGCTTGGGCTTGCCTTTACCAAACTCAAGTGCTGGATAAGACAAGAATGGCATCTGTTGGCTTAAACCAACAGATGAAACTGACAAGCCTTAAGAAAAACCAACACATGAAAACCTGATATACCACAGAGACAGGCAACTCACACATAGGAGATCTCAGTGCTTCCTCCTGCTGAATGTTGGTTTCAGATCTTGGATGTAAAATCTCAGGCATCTAATTTCAGATTGTAAATTCTCACTAGACAGAATGCCAGTAAAGCACTTCAGCACTGCCTGTGGAAGTCTCTTTAGTATGTAGGTCTCTCCAAAAGTATTGCCTCCTATTTTTTCCCCCCCATGGAAACTACAACAGATACAGAGAGCACAATAATATTATTTGATAGAGCAAATCCTCAGCTACAGAACACAACTTTTTCAACACAGTCATCACAATTAACTATGCATTTTCACCAGTGATGAACAAGAGCCTGCATGCTGTGCTCATAAAAATCTGCACCAGTGGATGTGACCCACTGTTACCACTGCTGAAATGCACCACCCACCACCTCGCTGTGCTCGCTGCCACTGTTTGGTCTCCAATAAGTGTTCAGCAAGCATTGAAGAATGTCAACAGGTGTGAGTGCTTCCGCATGGAGAAATTCAGTTACACCCCTTTGCTTCACACACACTTCCATGCCAGATGTCATTCTGTCAGACTGCCCCTCTGCTGCCATCTGTCACACAGCAACAAAATGGAACAGAATGCTGGTGGGAAGGTTTAATTTCTACAGCCATACAACTGACTCTGACATAATGGGCCAACAGTATAGGAGGCATTACTTTCGGAGCAGCCCTCACATGTTGAACCTTTCAACAGATTTCCTTTCTAGCACCTCTGCTGTAACGGAAGACACAAAGGGACACAAGTAGCCCTCTCTTCACAGTTTACAAAGTGTTCATCAGTGCATCCTACTTAGCAAATGCTACTTGCAGTTGCTGGTTTGGCCAAGAGATGGTACTATCCGTACACACAGCCATTACAGTGTGGAGGTGGTGAGGTAACGACCTGCTTGAATCTCTGAACCAAGAGAGTGGTTTAGACAAACTAGCACATATTCTGCATTTAAAAAATACAGTGAAGAAAGGCTGTTTGAGTGTGACCAATGGCTTAAATCTTACATACACTTAAAGAGCATGGATCAGAAACTATATACTGAGTACAGCTCTTTATAATAAAAAGTTCAAAACATTAACACTAAAGTCATTTACAGCTGTTACAGAAAAAAAATGTGAACAATAAAAAAACACATTATTTTCTGGATGTCTCCCCACTGTCCACACAGTTAGTCTTTCCTGATTTCTGCAAATCTGGTGACCTCCATGCTTAGTAATAAAAGTCAAAGTAGTCAAAGCTTGTTATGAGTCAGCAATGTGCCCTTGCTGCAAAGAAGGCTAATGGTATCCTGGGCTGCATTAGGCAGAAGCACTGCGAGCAGATGAAGGGATCCTTCCACTCTACTGAGCGCTAATAAGACAACACCCTGAGTACTGTGTCTGGTTCTGGGCTCCCCAGTACAAGAGAGACGTGGGACTGCAGGTACAGTTCAACAACAGGCCACAAAAACAACGAAGGCACAGAAACAACTCACATATGAGGAAAGGATTAGAGTGCTGGGGCTTCTCAGCCCAGAGAACAGAGGGTCTTATCAATGTATATGAACACATGAAGCAAGCACACAAAGAAGACTGAGCCAGGCTCTTTTCAGTGGTGTCCACTGACAGGACAAGAAAGAATAGGCACAAACCAAAAGAAAAGAGGTTCTGTCTGAACATCTGAAAACACTTTTACTGTGAGGGTAGCTGAGCTCTGGAAAAGGTTGCCCAAATAAGTTGTGGAATCTCTCACTTTGGAGATATCCAAGAGTCATCTGGACACGGTCCTGGGCAGCTTCTTCAGCCTGGCCCTGCTTCAGATAGGATGGCTGGACAGGATGACCTCCAACAACAATCAGTCTGTAATTCTATGAATCTACACATATATGTTATGTAGATATATATGTATATAACAATGAATCACTATATTTACAGCACAGCCTCAATTATATATTATTGTACATAATATATGATATACATGCGCAGTACATTATATTGCATATAATATATATAGAATTGAGGTTATGCTGCAAGAGATTTAGTATTTTACTTGCTTAAATGCATCAGATAAGCTACTGTAAAGTTTAATACTCAAACAATAAGAATATTGGCAAGCTCACTAGACTATATTTAACAGCAGCTATTGAGTATAAATCCAAATCTCATTCTGGAACGACTACAGCTACTTCCAAATGCATCATTGCATTTGTAAGACTTGGGTCCCTTTCTCTCATTGTACTTGTGTCTACACTAATCTCTGCTTACTATTATGGTCTTGTCATTCAGTATCTACATATTCCTCTACAACTTCTCCAAAGCTGCCACCTTCATCTTTATTACTCAGAATAACTGAGCACACTTTGCCACCTTTTTCATTTTTCTCGGATTCCCAAATTATTCATGAACTTTTGGAAGATTGTGGACTTCTGCCAACTACTGCCGACTCATTCCACTGTGAAAAGTTGATTACTGCTTACTTTATCTTTTGACCAATTATTTGTCAATACAGTGACTTCCCTTCCTTCCGTCTTCTAGCAACTTTAAGAATGATTATGTATTTAGTCCAAGCCTTCAGTGTGACGCTTTTGAATAACCTGCATTATGCTGCAGCTATTCTACTTGTTGCAGTCTTTGCTTTTAGCAAATGTCCTCATTTGACTGGTTTCACATTTTTAAATTAGGCACAAGTACACTGACCATACTGGCTTTCTGTTTACTCACTGAAGGATTGAAGTACCTTACAATCACTGTTTCTGAGCAGCTCTTCTTCAAAGGTAACACCCAAAGTGCATTCTGTTCGTACTTTAGGGCCAAGCTAAGATTTGCACTTCCTATTCTGGGGTCTGTAACACACAGCTCTTTGAAGAAGAGGTTTCTAAAGACTTCACATCAATTGTGGAATTTAAGCTTATCCATACCAAAGAAAAGTCACCCTTTTAGCTCTAACATGGCCTGACAGATAAGTCCTCAACTTCTGCACAGCAGGCCAGCAAGATAAGCTGAAGGAGAGGGGACAGCATCACGACACACCCTTTATAAAGAAACTGAGCAAACAACTTTGCAAGTAGATTATTTTTGAAGAAAGCTGAAGCAAGGAGGCATCAGCCACCAGATCAAGTGGAGCTGAGGACTGCCACCATACAAAGGAAGGAGCCATGGGCCAAGGTAAGTGATAACCAGCTCTGCTAGACCCCAGCATTTGCCATTTGTCTGTCAGGAAAAAAACCCTGCCCCTGCTCCAAGACAGCGTTCACTACGCCAGAAGAGATGAGATGAGCTTCTTTTAGGTCAGTAGCCATGAAAGTCTGAGGGAGTTATCCTTAATGTGGGGGTGGGAGAGATTGAGGTAAACCAGACTACAGAGTTGAAGCAGAGAGATGACTAAGTGTTTTAGCCACTTGAGGAAGGAGAGGGTCCTGGGCAACTCTAAAGAAAGCTAAAATAACCTGTGAAAACCTAAAAGACCTGTGAAAAGTGACAGGAAATAAAGCAACCCACATTTCCAGACTGCATATGACTTACCAGTCTACAAGACAGCCAGACCAGACATTTTCAGCATACAGAAGAAAATACACAAGCTTTGTTTGAGCTGGCTCTGTAAAATTTAACTGGTGCACAGCTGTGGAACAGCCATAAAGGGACTTGAAAGCCAGACCAGAAGCAGTAATTGCCAACAGTACAGTAGGGCTTCCACAACCAACACAGAGAGGACAACAGCAATGTGAGAAGGTGTCAGTAAAGAGGACAAGGCAAGTCAGACATGAGAAGAAAGCAGACCAATGAAAACTGAAAATGGAAGTAGTTGGCACTTGAGAACCAGAGCAGTGAGTTTAGACAGAAAGGGGATGATCTGTGGATTATTGTTTTCTTAACTGGAGCAAAGGGAGTAACCTCAGTCAGAACGGGGAGGTAGGTGACAGGATGTGTCACATAAAGGACAGCAGTTACAACTCACAGGTTTAAGGACCTCGGTGATGAACTGGGAGCTGAAGACAGCGAGTTCAGGATGATGCCAAGGTTAGGAGAAACCACGCTGACATCTGCTTCTCAACAGAAAGTTTGGAAAGATTAAGAACACCATCAAAACCAGAAAAGTGCAAGAACATGATCACACTAAGGGAACTGAGCACCAAATTATTTAAGAACAGGGGGCCTGCAATTGTGACAGCTTTTTTTTTTTTCCCTCCTCTGGCACTGGACAGAGGCACGTGCAAGGTGTATGATGCATGTTGGAAGACAGGAGAAGGTGCTTTTCTGTCTCCTGTGGAACCTTTAGGTGTGAAGTTACTAACCAGTGCAGTGCCAGGAAGGATTAACTGGTGTTTTATTTGCTGTGATCCAGAATAGTTCCAGGACCACGCAGCCACACCAGACCTGCACCAGCAGTGAAGTTTGCACCAGCTGCTGGCTGTTTTTGCATATCAGACATAACCAGAAGTAACTGCTAGAAGACCTCGTATCCACTATGCAAGTGGTGATACCTTGCCTCACGTGCACAGCTTCAATCGTGGAGCTGCTTTGAGTTCCCTCAGTGCCCTTGAGTGCACACTGTGAGACTCCAACTGTAGTCACAGTGCATGCTCAATGCTCGCCACAATATCTCTATCATTTGAATGCTCAAGTATGTTCCACATCCATTGCTGGGCAGAAAGAGCTTTGCAAAGCCATTTGGTTCTCTTAACATTGCTAAGGTATAAGCAAAAGCTGCTCGTTAGCCACCTGACACAAGAAAATGCCAGCTCAAAGTGAAGGTCCTGACAGTTACAGGTCAGGAACTCTCAGAGGCAGGGGCACCATCTGGGTGGAGAAACAAATAGGTGCCTTAGGATGAGTGTAAGCAGAGTGCGAGCAGCTCACTGTCTCAACCTCATTTTATCTTCCCTCATGCAACAGGTCTAAGTGCCAAAAAATGTGATCTTAAGATCATAATGAACAACAATAACCACCACACAGAAGAAATCAGCACTGAAAGGCTTATAGTGAGGCGGGGGCAGCCTTTCGTTATCACAGTGAACTTCTCATCTCCAGTACACAACTACCTGAAGCAGCTGAAAAGGATCTTCCTCTCTGTACAGACAGGTAACATTACCAAACCTTTTAGAGCTCTCATCCAACAGCCACATGAAGAACAGTATTGGTAGGCATATCCAGAGCTGAACAGATTGAGAAGTCAGGCACACAAACAGTTTATCTAAACCAGAGCAGAGCCTCCTGCTACTGGGACTGCAAGGTCAGAACTATACCTTTTTCCAGAAAAGAGGCTGCAGCACAATAACCAATGCAAGTTCACTGCTCTGTGATTTGCAAGTACACACTCTTACTTTGGCTTTTGGGATAGGGATGTTTAAACTAAGCCTGCTGCAGATGTTTTCTGTTCCAGACTGTCTTCCAGTGACAGCCCCAAGAAGAGCAGGACCATTCAGTCCCAGTTTGCTCTACATGCTCTATATCCGATCATTTGGCTGCAACTTTTATCACAAGACACGGCATCCCAGGGAGCTGCATTCTGACTGTTTCTGGTTTCTGTACTGTGTGAAATATACATTCCACTTTCAAACAAGGTGGCCTTAGTCCACTAGTAACGTCAAAAAGATATATAAGCTTTAAGATAGAAGCATTAAGGTAAGCACTAAGCTAAAGGGTTAAGACTCTCCTATGTGGAAAGAGAGCTATGGCTCCAGACCGAGACGTGGTAGCTAAAATCTGCAGTGGATGGGTTGCAATAAATGTCTGGAAAATGTATTTCTTTTGCTGCAGGACCACAGCGCTCTAAAGCAGACGGAACCCAGGTTAAGTTTCCCATCTCCAGCCTGGGAGACCAGAAGCAGTGGAGTGCAAGACTAGAAGAACAGGACCCATATTTCTGGACCATCTCTGTGAACACACCCGCCAATGCTCCCATTGGCCAGTATGATCTGTTTTTACATGCCTCCAAGGCTTGCCGTCTCCTGGGAAAATTCATCCTTCTCTTTAACCCTTGGTGTCGAGGTAAGTAGTCTAAGACAAAAAGGCAGACTGGGATCAGTCATTCCATAAGGCCAGCTCTGAGCTCCGTCACTGTGTCACCAGAGAGGATGAGGTGGATTCTACCCAGTAATTGTCTGCTCCCACCCTGCCCTTCGAGCAGTGCTAGCTGTACAAGACCCTGACATGGCCTTCCTCAGCACTCCTGCCTTCTTCCTTGAGCACTCTGCTGTCAGAACCACTGATCACCAATTTTTCTTAGGAATAGGAAAGTCAACAGAGTAAAAGAGCTACTTAGTGCAACAGCCTACTGTTGTAGGATCTTTTAGAAGTTCCTCCACTCAAACAGAAGCTACAATGAAATTCTTCTCCGCCCTATTTTCCCAGGACAGTACACCACGGACCACTTAAGTGTATACAGCCTGCTGATGCAAGGGGGTCTGAAAGCATCTGAATACTTTCCTACTGATGTTTTTTTTCCCCTGAACTAGATGATGAAGTGTTTCTGCCTAATGAGGCGCAACGGCAGGAGTACATTTTAAACCAAGATGGTGTCATCTACTCGGGGACTGAAAATGAAATCCTGGCACAGCCCTGGGACTTCAGACAGGTAAGATGTGAAATGTCTGTGCTTTCTTACAACCAATAGAGGAAGGGTGTCTACTTCCTGTATGTACAGAATGCTATTCATTTCCAGTACTCTGGGGCTTTGAAGAAAGTACTTCTTATCCGTACTCACTGTTTTTCTTAGGAATGTGCAGAACAGCCTGTATGAAGTCCCATAACCCAATTTACATAATTTTAGCTAATTTCCTGGCTTGTTCTCTATGAATAAAAAACCCTGAATTTCCCTCAGTCAGGAGATGCAGTATGATACTAATGCACTTCCTATCTTGTTTCAATAAAGTTGCACAGCTGCTCCATCAAATCTCTGCCCAGAGCTCTCCTCCACAGCCCACTTAGAGAAGACTATTAGAACAAAGGAGCAAGCGTCTGCAGTTACAGCCCCTTGCAGGGATTTCAGAAAATAAAACGTTCAGGCCACAACTCCTGAGCTGCTGTTCTTATTGCAGTTTGATGTGGGTATTGTGGACATCTGCTTCAAGCTGCTGGACATCGGTGAACGCTACCAACGAGACCAGGATCACACCCAGCGCAAGAACCCCATTTACATCTGCCGCACAGTTGCTGCCATGGTAAGGAGAGAAGCCAACAGCTCAGACCCCAGCAGGTTAGAATTGAATACAGACAGGAAACTAGTGTAATCTCACCTCCCGTTTTTGGAAAACTACTCACCAAAGAGTAAGCTTGCCCAGGGCTGTTCCAAGCAACACCTCCTACCTGTTTCCAGCATTTCCTGATATTCCTGCAGTAGACAACCAGTGCTGCAGGAGTTTCTTAGTAGCAACAGCACGCTTACAAGGTAACTCCCAGAGGAGACTTGCACATCATCTTCTTCCCAGTTCTGACCTTCATGCTTTTCACAAGAAGTTATTATCATTTCAGCTGGGAGTAGCTTCATCAAACTGGATACAGTTTACCTATTAAGGAGATTTAATTCCTTAATCCACCTTTGTCTCCTCCTTCCCTGAAGATGAACTGCAATCTGGCTAGAATCCTGTCAGAATCTGGGACCAGAGAATGCTATGATGGGACACCCCCTTCCAAGTGGCTGGGCAGCAACGCCATCCTCCAACAGTGGGCTGCACTGCAGTGCCGACCTGTTCGCTATGGGCAGTGCTGGGTGTTTGCTGCAGTCATGTGCTCAGGTACAGCTGTCATTTAAAGACTTGCATGTTGATCAAACCCTTACATGGTTTGGGAATCTTCGAGCATATACCTGAATTCCTGGCTTAACACAGATTTCAATAACATAACCTTTCATCTCTAGGTTTGAGGCAGATCCTCAGTTTCCTCATCAATATTTAGCACTGCTAGCTTTGGGCTAAAAGAGTATTAGTACACACCATTCACTGAATGCACCTATGGTAACTTACTTCCTGAAGGGACCTCTTGCCATTTCCTGAGACCAGGTCCACCACCACTCCAATAAGCTTCATACCAATAAAGGCTCTACATATAACAGCAGGGACACTTTAGGGCAGGATGCACTACTGATTCACAGCTCTTTCTTTCACAGTTCTGAGATGCCTGGGAATTCCCACCAGAGTTGTCACAGGCTTCACGTGGGCTCACAACACTAACAGCAACCCAAACGTGAATGAGTATTATGAAGAAGATGGGACTCTGCTTACACCTGACAAGAGTGCCCGTGTCTGGTAAGGAAACAAGGCAGGGCCCAAGGAAGAGTTTTAGACAGTGTCTATGACTAGGATGTCACAGAGGGAAAAAGGAGAACAGCTGCAGGGATGTTTATAAGATATAGAACAGCTAAGATCCAGTCTACATGACTCGTTCTTGAGAAATTCCAGCAACCAAAATTTTTTGCCCCACAAAGGACAGCCCATCCCACCTGGAGAACCTCCACTTACGTCAAAAACCATGCTCACTGCTGCTCCCATGTGCTGAGCTCTTCTAAAGAAGTATTAATTAGCTGTGATTTAGCTAAAAGTGTCCTGTACCACAGGGCTCAGTGCCTTGTTATAAACACACTCTGTGCCTCTCACAGGACTTTCCATGTTTGGAATGAATGCTGGATGGCTCGAACAGACTTGCTACCAGAGTACAGCGGATGGCAGGCACTGGATGCCACCTGCCAGAAGAAAAGCAAAGGTAAGATATTAAAGAGAGAGATAGAGAAAAGGGGAGCAAATAAAGCAGTTGGATCCCTTCCCCAGCTTCCACTGAGGGGATGCATAATGGGATGGAGGCACTCTGAGGGCTGTATGCACTAAATCATCATTGACGTGTTTGGTTCGTGCAGCTTGCAGACCTCTAAAAGATCCATTGCAGCATAACACTTAACATACCACTCCCTGTATATGTTTACACTAAGCATGGGCCTAGCTGGTAAAGCATCTGATTCTTAATTGTGCTATGTTTTCTCCTCAGGCCCTTCCTTTTGCGGGCCAGCTCCTGTTCAGGCCATCAAGGAAGGGGACGTGGAAGTGGATTATGATGTCTGCTACTTCTTTGCTGCCATGAATGCCAAGTGCAAGGTCTGGATACACATGGCAGATGACATCTTCAAGCCAGCTTCCATCTGCACAAAGTATATGGGCAACAACATCAGCACCAAGAGTGTGGGCAGTGAACGCTGTGAGGATATCACACACAACTACAAATATCCTGAAGGTAAGGTGGACAAATGTTTAAGCACATTCCCTGACCATGTTACAAGTGAAGGGTAAACAACTACAGAGCAGAGCCATACCAAAACAGCAGGGACATCCACTTCTCACTCCTTCCCATTCCAGAATGGGGTGACAACATCTGACTTTGGCTGTCTTCATCCTGCTTAATTACCAGCTCACTAGGACAGGCCTTTCTCCATCAGACACTCTTCTGTTTGAAAAACCTCCTTTCCTGACTTCTGCTAACTGCACATTCGTCTCCCACTACCCTTATGTTGTAGTTCAGCCTCCAGCTTCCTGAAAAGGGCTGCTGTGCTCCCAGACATTGTGTAAATCCATCCCTCAAATAGCAGCTCTTCAGAATCTATTACTGTGCTCTGTTTACCTGACACAGCCCTACTGTCTCCTATGGCATGCTGCCTCTTGCTTACAGCCCATCACAAGGCAACGCAGTACCACTCCATAGCTACAGTTACAAAGAGAAAATCTTTTCTTACTCTGACATTTATTAGCACCAAAGTGCTCAGAAACTATTGGAAATCTGTTGGACACATCCAATTTCCTCTCAGCTGAAGTTCTTGGTCTGCTTCAACCAAAGCATGAGATATTTCTCTCTGCTATAAGAAACAGTTGTCTCCAGTACAATTGGGATAATTCCACTCTTTCTGCATGTACTGCTTTATAACTAGTAAAGAAGAAAGAATATTACAGTGTGCTTTTCTTTATGGCAACAGGCTCTCTTCAGGAAAAAAAAGTACTTGACAAAGTCTACAGAAAGACACAGACACTTCAGGCAATCAGCAGCAGGAGAGAGATTACCTCCATTCCTACCACCCTTGAAGAGAAAGTTAAACTTTTTATCGACTTCCAGTCCAAGAGTTCTCTGATACTGGGACAAGATATTCCACTTTCCATTGAAGTGTTTAACTACAGTGACAGAGAAAAGGCTACAGACCTGGTACTTGGAGTCCAGTCTCTACATTATAATGGCGTTCCTATTATGCAACTTTGGAAGGAAAAGTTGAATTTTATCATCAAAAGCAACGAAGGTAAGGACTCTGCTGAGGCTGGAGAAGTACATCCAGTCTTCTCACTTCAGAAAAAATGCACTTACCTGTAAGTTTACAAAATATTGGTTAGAAAGCCAATTGTAGGCAATCCAAAGAAACCACCTTGGTGGGAATAAGAGGACAATAGCTGCAGCACGTTAGGTGGATCACCTTACAGGTTCTCAAATTTGTAGATTCAGTCAGAATCATTCGGCCTTTTAAATGGTGCAGTTTTCAGTGCACTGTTGGGTGATGCAGGCTAAAAACTTAACATCAGTTGCATCGTTATCTGTATTTCACCTCTCTGTATTCCAGTTAGAACCCTGCAAGTCTTTGTGCCTTACTCACAGTACGGAAAGGAGTTGGGAAAGAACCGCCTGCTTAGGCTGACTGCCACGCTGAGAGATGAGGACTCCTACATATACTTTGCACAAGAAGAGATAAGCATTTGTGATCCTCCTCTGACTATTGAGGTTAGATTGGTCTGTCATTCTGTTACTGCAGTGGTGGGAGAACAATTTTTGTAGTTACGAGCAGCAGAAAAAATTCTGCTACATTGAGTGGCTTTCCTCATACTGTCTTCTTTCAAAGCACTGAAACGTCAGTTTGTGAAAAGTGAGTTGTACTGCACTGTTGTATACAGTATTTGCCCACTTCTACCTTGTATATGTGCAAGAATAAGTAAATACACGTAACCCCTAACACGGTCACGAGTCCCCAAGTCAGAAGATGTAGAAGAAAGCTACAGAAGAATACTGCAGTGGTGAAGAAAGCTGGACTTTGTGTCTTCTGGCAACTGGCAGCTCAGGCAGAGATCTCTGGCAATACAAATCAATCCTCTCTAATCATAGAAGTCTGTCTTTCTTCCTCTGAGTTTCAGCTCACTGCTTTCTTTCAACAGTTTCCAGACAATGTGCTACTGTACCAGCCAGCTACAGTGAAGATCAGCCTCCTGAATCCTCTCACTGAACCCCTGGAGAAGTGTGTGATAGTGGTTGGAGGGCAAGGGCTCATTTACAGACAAAGGAAGTACAGGTGAGTGCAAATGGACTGACCTAAGAGCAGTTAAATGGAAAAACAGACGCAAGACAAGCCAGAGAAATCCTTGCCCTGGAAAAGCTGTCCCCCAGAATTAACAGGCAGCAACATGGTAGGAAGAGATCACTACAGCTGAAAGCCCCAGGCATTCCCTTACTTAGGGATAATACATAAGATTTTCACACTGAAAAAGAGAACAGACAGAGCAGGTCTTCCCATTCTCTGCTGAAGAACCAAGCAAACCTGACTTAGCCAAATTATCCAAAGAAAAATATGCATCTCCACATGAAAAAGCAACTCTCAAAAAACCGCATTAGGACAAACTACACTTAGATACTTCCATAGGGAACTCAACCCTCATACCTCCCTCCCACACAGCTGTTCTTATCACAATCTCATTCTGGTGGTTTCAGTCACCACTTAACTTTTTCTGTAGAGTTTCTCCTTTTTTTTTTTTTTTTGACATCATAGAATCATAGAATGGCCTGGGTTTAAAAGGACCACAATGATCATCGAGTTTCAACCCCCCTGCTATGTGCAGGGTCACCAACCACTAGACCAGGCTGCCCAGAGCCACATCCAGCCTGGCCTTGAATGCCTCCAGGGATGGGGCATCCACAACCTCCTTGGGCAACCTGTTCAGTGCATCACCACCCTCTGAGTGAAAAACTTCCTCACACTCATGCCTCATAAATGCATTTCCTGGGGCCAGGAACTAGAAATACAAAGAGGTGTACTTCCTATATAATACCTTCTTGCCTTTCAGGCTTGGTACTGTGCAACCTAAAAGCACTCAAGACTTGAACATCTCATTCACCCCTACCGAATCAGGGCCCAGAAGACTCACTGCACACCTTACATGCCTTCAAATCCAGAACCTGAAGAGCTACAAAACTATCAACGTAGCAGCTGCATGATGTCCAATTTAGAACAGATTCTGCTATCCTATTTGCAAGAGTGGTCGTGATCCGTGCCCCAACCTTTGGTGAGCATTGATATTAAAAATTTAAATAAATTATATTTACAATCATGTCTGACTTTTACTGTTCACACATACTTATCTCTTTCCCACCTATCACTATATCCACTCTCGGGTCTTGAAAACTGAACTTTATTGTGAAAAAGACTGGCAATGTGCTCAAGCAGATACCAGGTTTCTGTGTGCATTCCTGCTGAACATACCAGTGCTCAGTCATTCTTTCTCTCCTGTGGCAAAAAAAACCCCATACTGTCGAACTTCAAAGTGACAGACATAGCATTTCTCTAGAGAAATACTCTCATCTCCAACAGGTTCTTGAAGTTGGTAATACAGTAGATATTTTCTGCCACCTTCTTGGGGAATAGAAGAGAGGAATGTCATTCACTCTTCCCTAAGGTTAGACAGAATATAGCATTTCTTTTTAAACACTTCCTTTGGCTGACAGCCGGAGAATGGAGATTCTTTTCTTCTGCATATATTCTCTGCCACATGAAAACAGATGCAGCTAACGACACCAATCTAGCAATATTTTATTGTTTTCTGAACCCCATGGCAGCTGTAATGTCTGAGAAACAGAACACATTCACAGCATTAAAATGAAGCACTGCATCATCCCAAGAGTCCAAGCAAAATTACATCTTCTGCAACTGCAAAGAGGGATTTTCTGGGCAAGTTCTGCCAGGCAGCAGTAAAGTTCCCTCCTAAAAACACTCTCCGCATAATTCTCCCTGTAGCTGAAGAACGGCCAGATTCACTGGGAAAGCATATATCAGAGCCAGTGGCAGAAACATGTGGACACAGAAGAGCTAAAGTTCACCCTGTGTGAAGTTCTTGATTTTGTCCATGTTGTGATCTACTGCACCCGTTAGAAACTGCACCCAGCCTTCTTCTGATGGTGGACATACATGGCTTGTCCTGCAAAAGTGGAGGAAATTCATTAGGAAAGCCTCCTGGGGGTTTTTATATTTATGTATCCAATAATCCCCCCAACACATTGGTATTGTGAAGTGCTGAATTACTACAGTATTAAAACAGGACTTCTGTAGCCCCACAGTGCTTAAGCAAGGAAGAACCCATGTCCATATCTCTAGTTTCAAACCTTGACACATATGTCCATCTTCAGCAGTAATCTCTTTCATTCCTGCCATCCTCTTCCTATTGCGTTGTGTCTGGGTAACATCAGAATTACTCCAATATGACAGCATTTGCTGTCTAGAATTGAATCATCTTTGACAGGAAGTAGAGAGATTAACCTTCACAGCAGCGAACACACGCTCATAAATTGTAACTCATACTCACTTTGTAATCTCTAAGACTTTCTTTAATACTGAGGCCAATTTAGCAGCCTACAAAGAAAGAAAAGGGAAATAAGTAAGCCAAACATGCAAAAAAAGGGGCCCAGCATTAACTGGAAAGAAAGGGAGGTGCAGAGATATCTAACTTAGCCAAGAATAAATAAAACTGCCAAAGACCCCGATGCAAAAGTAAGTCACCTAACACTGCCACGGTGAGATTATCTCCAAATCTGTTGCTATCTGGGACAGGTAAAAATAAATAAGACAGGATGTTTTTCAAAGTATACTTTCTTTTTTTCTTTAAAAAGATAAATCTATTAGAACTTGTTAACTGACAAAAAGGCACGAAGTTTTAAGTGACTGACTGTAATGCAATTTGACAGTAGGCAATAGTTCATAAACAAAAAATTCAATTCACTCAGTGAATGTATGAAACCAGAATAAAACATTTCAGGTATGAGAGAGTATATGCTTATCTAGGTTGGAAGGGACTCCTGCAAGATACCTAGTGCAGCCTCCTGCTCAAACCAAGGCAAATCTCAGAGTTCAGTCAGCTTGCTCAGAGCCTTGAACCCCCAAAATTTTGAGTATCTCCAAAGACAGAGATTTCGGTGCCTCTCTGAGCAACTTTTTTTACTTAACAAGTGAAGCATGTGCTCAAACATGCTGTGAGAATTTTTAATTTATTTCTTTAATTATTTGAAAATCACTTTATTTGAGCAAATCTAAATTACCTAGAGAAAAAAAGTAGATGTGCAGTACACTGGCATCCCTAGACTTCACTCTCCTGAGTACTGTCATTGGATATCTCTATGCATCATAGTTTAGAGCAAACACAAGAGAAGACATCAGACATCCTCTTCCCTGAAGTAAAGATGAAGAATACACATCCACCTGAAAGTAGCTAAGTGTACAAGAGAACCAAAGGAGACTCTTCATTCATAAGAACTTATTACTGAGATAGTAGTAAGTCCTCTCACTGACAGACATAATTCCTCCAGTTCAATTTCCTCCCTTTCTCTACAGCCAAGTGAGTAGACCTGCATGCAGACTGCAGAAACTTACATTGAGTCGCACGGCCAGATGGTTCATAGGTGGGTACATGCTCAATGCCAGCTCATCAATGCTAGAATAGAAGAGAGGGGTGCAATAGAAGAAAGCCCCAGCTGCACACTTCACAGATCCTTGCCAAATCCTACATCCACCCTCAATGCAAGTCAAGTATGGCATGGCATGACAAGGAGACAGCATTGCTTATACCCGTGGGATACTTCACATCACCTTCTCAGGCATCTGTGTGCAACTCCCACCCTACTTCTAGTCATAGCCACAACTCCCCTCTAAGTAGTAGCACATGTTCCTTTCCTAACATGCAAAACTCTCAACAGCCTATGATATAACAGTCTTAATATTTGCTTCCACCACCTGGCCACCACTTAAGTATCAGTAAGGTTTTTCCAGTCCGTTTTCTTGACCTCAAGTAAAACAGGGACTACTCTGGAGCACAGAGAAGCATTTCAGCTGCCAAATTCTGTTAATTCCAGTAAGAAAAGCTAATCAATGACTCCGGTCCAATAGAGCAAACTGCAAGAACCCAGAAGATAGTCCCATTCTTACATCAACCTAAAACCACAAACACAGTTCAGGATGCAGCTTACCTTGGACTTATCTCATTAGCAATGTCTGCAAGGTCATCCAGCTGAGCAATCTGCTCTGGAGAGTCAGCTTTTCCATAAGCCTTTACTACACTCAAGACCTTCTTCAGGCAAGCTTTAGAAGCCTTCATTAATCCCATGCAGGAGCCAAGCAGCTTCCGGTCAGCTTCTGACCAATAGGTATCTCTGTTACCCCGAAAGCCGAGCTCCTCATCTTCTATGATATCACTGTAGGGGTCTTGTTCTTCCACCAGAGCCTGAGAACACAAATGCATTGAAAACCTATAACCTAACATCCATACCAGCAATATCCAGGAGGATAATTAAAACATGGTCTAAAAGTCATACAAATAATTTATGGAGGAACCTCTCTTCAACCAGCATCTCTGCTGCCAGGCTGTGTTCACTCCAATTATGACTGAATTAAGAAAAACTGACCACTGACTCCTGTTCAATATGACAAACTGCAAGAACCTGGCAAACAGTCCCATTCTTACATCAACCTAAAACCACAAACACAGTTTAGAACACAGCTTCCATGAAGCTCTATGTAAGGTAAACCAGATCTGGGTTTAAAAACCTCAGTAAGATAATAATCTTGGTCAAACTAGAACCAATCTAAATCAAAGCCTGCATATTAAATGATCCTTGTGTTCTTTCAGAGAAATCACTGCAGGTTCCCCAGTGACTTAGAGGTTTCCTTACATTTTCCATCTCTTCCACAGCATCCTTGACCACACCTAGAAATGCAGACAGAGCTGACACAACTGCTGCCTGGTTATCTGCAAAAGGAAAAAATGAAGAACACTGTAGCACTGCAGTGATTCAAATCAGCTTGCACCACCATTCAGCTATGTTTGCAACCATCAGATCTAGAGATCATAGGATCAAATTTTTTGCAAAGCTCAAAACTGTGCTGTATTGCTATACAAATAATCAGAGCAGGCTTCCATACTTTTATACTTCAAGGAACAGTAGGGTTCTGTAGGATGAGTAAGCCTCCATTGTAGTACTTAAAATGCCCCTCTCAAATGTTACTAATACTTCGAGAACACACATCCTAGTTCCATCGGTCTGTATACGCAGTACTCACCTCGTGGCAGGCTGGACACTTGCTCACATGCCTCCCACACACCACCAGTTGATATAAGTTGCTCCTGAGATGAGCTGAAACAAAACAGAGGCCCTCAAAGTTAGGGTAACACCACGCCACCCTTCTAGGCTGTTTTATTTTTGTGCACACTATAAGGGGCTCAGCTGAAAAAATACTGGCAAACTAGCTTGTCACTGGTACTTCACAACCATGCAAAGCATGAGGTGCTTTAATAAATCCTACTGAGTTTAGTTACTAGTTGGAACAAGAAGCAGGAGTTTCTTACAAAGACTCTCGAGGTGCTCAAACATTTTTATTTAACTTTCAGTATTTATCCAAATCAGAAGAGATTGCTGATCTCTGCCTAGAGGCAATGGAAATAAACAATAAACACAGAAGCTGCATAATATTTCCCCTGAAGGACAGTGGTTCACTGACTAGCCACAGAGAGTCACACAATCACCATCACCATTCACCCCACAAGCAAGAATTGCCAAACAGTATAAATAGTATCAATCACTGTCATGGAAATCCCACTTCCATCGTATTTCCTTGCTATAGACAGGATGAAAAAATCTATTCTCCACCTAAGCAAACGCACTTGAAGAATGCTATAAGTGAGACCCAGCCCTTCCTTACCATAGGAGATGCTTTTACCCTGAGGGTCTGTCAGTAGGTCCTGCTTATGCTACATCACAGCTGTGTTGCAGCCACATCTATCCCTGTTCTTGATTCTCTCCTTGATTCCAACCTGAATCCAGACCCGTTGCCTTGATTTTTGGCTTGACCTCAGACCCAACTAATTGCAATAGTCTTGCTGGGCAATCACTGGATGGTGTGTGATGCCAATTATTCTCTCCAAACCCAATTCTTATTTTGTTGTCCTAACTTTCCAGTTTCACATTGTTGCTATGGGCTTGACAGATGTCGACACCAGCACTGTTCTGTTCAGTCAGATACCAGAGGACAGGTCCCTCGCTGGTGAGTGCTGCCTTTGTCTGCCTGATAACAACGCTCAGTTCCTGCCTTCCCACTTCCCATATGAGTGCAGTCTACACTTGCTGCTCCTTAGTGAGTATACTTGCAACTTTTCTTCTTGCTGGAAAAGTACTACCTCCCCAAAGGAGAAATGAGAATTGTTTCTGTGAGCTGGATCATTCCTTCCAATACTTCAGTGGTAGCATCTCGTACCATCTTCCGAAGTGTAGTACCTGGTTGAGAAACAGCGAGTATGTTGCCAAAAAGGAAGACACTAACATAGATGAATACACAGACATGCAAAAAGACACAGCATAAATAAAGCTGCAGAAGGAATATATATTGCCTAAATTCTACAGTTGTAAAAAGACTTTAGACAGAGATTTCAACACTTTATGAACATGAATGCTTGATAAACTATACCACTTTCTACACTATCATTTGTTCACAGATGGAAATCAAGTTCGTCATAATCATGTTGCAAGTCTATAGAATAGCAGACAAGACTTTGTTCATGTTAACTTGTTTTTCTCTACAGACCAAATCTATTGTGCTGTGAAATACCAGGCTTCCTTACATAGTAGTGAAAGAACTGACACTGTCCTGCCATCCCTCTCTCACCTTGGCCCTTGGGGAGCCAGTAGTACACTGTGGCAACTGCAAGAATGGCATTCTGGACATCTTCACTCAGCTTCCGACAATTCTGAAAATAAGTAGACAGAAGGACTAACTCGGAATATCACGTTACACTGCATTTAGAAAGCCTCAAAGGCAATCATTTAAATCCACATTACTTTGTAGGAAAAGGAGTCATAGTAATGATCGCAATAACGGAGAAACAAACACTGCATAACAAGAACATACTGTACGTTTCTATGAAGCCTGCAAGCACAGAAGAAAATAATTTGCTAGAGCTGTAAGCTCACTGTATGTGTCAGGAATTGATATGTGGTGTATGACCACCACACCCTGGTTCAAGGAAGGTGAAGAGAGGAAAAAATAGCTTAATTATTCTCAAATCGAGGTGCTTATTTCATCCTTCCTCAAACATATAGTGTTAATATTCTCTTAATTAACAGAAAGCACATCACCATTAGTTGTTAGAGAAAAGATCTACACTGCCTAGTATCTCATCTCCATAAGCAATAAGTTGTAGAAGCTTAAGAAAAAAAATTTAAGAATATATTTTTTATAGAAGTTAGTTCTCTAGGCAAATCTTGCTTTTGATTAATACATGTTAAAAAATACAGTTCACATAAATGTCCCCCTTTTATGCTGAACGTAATGACTTTGTTTTAGTCAAGTGAACTGGGAGATACATCAAACTTGTCACACACAGCAATTTCCTGCTCTGTGGGAGGTTTTTACTAACCTCTGCAGAAGGCAGTGGAGGCCTCGAGAAGGCCAAACTAAGCTTCGTAGCTTCCTGCGATGTTTCCTTGAATGCCTGACCTAAACAGGATATAGTGGGAAAAAGAAATTAAAAATTCTCTCAGGTAAAAACCAGTAGAACAGAGTAAGTAGATTAGTAGTGTCTTCATTGACACCACTACTCCTTCCTTCCAAGCACGAATAAACCATAAACTAAATTAAACTGCAAAAGAAAATGTTCATGAAGCCTTTGAGCCACACACATTGCATGTATCAGGTATGTGCTCACTGCCAGCTTTACTTAGCTGGTACTGCTATCCACACCCACATTCATCTCCTGGTCCAGGACACCTTCACTAGAATGTTCTGTGAGGCTTTAAGAGCCCAAAGACTTTAAAAATATAGCTGTGAAAACCGCTTCACACACTCTACTACTTTGCAACACCAGCGTGACTAGAGACGAAGGGGAGTGCAAAACCCCTTCTGCTGCCAAGACCTGCTTGCCAGGGATTTCACCTGCAGCTCACAGCCCTGCTATGTACCGGTCCAACCGCGGCCCAACGCCTCCACACCACCCGGCGGCCGGACCCAGCGCCGCGCCCGACCCAGCACGGTTCCCTCAGTGCCGGCCCGTTCCCCGGCCCGTACCTAGCGCGTCCCAGAAGCGCGGAGGCTCGAACGGCTCGCGGCCTTCGCCCGGTTCGCCCTCTGTAAATGCAGACAAAAGGCCTCAGCCTGCGGAAAGCCGGCCCAAACTCAGGCCCAACGTCCGCGTTTGCCTCCGCCCGGCCCCGACGCCGACCCCCACCTCTGACCCGTGCCAGCACCGCGCGCAGAGAGCCGCACAGCTCCTGCAGCAGCTCCCGCGCCTCCATGCCTGCGGGAGCACCCCGCGCGCTCCGGCACGGCTGGACGTCTGCTACGGCACAGCACACCAACTTCCGGCACGGCAGCCCCTCGGCTTCAGTACGTCACATCCGCTTCCGGCAGAGCTTCCCCACCGGAAGCGGTACGTCACACCAACTTCCGGTACAACTGCCTGTCGGCCGCGGTACACCACACCCGCTTCCGGAGAACAGCTCAGAAGAGGCGGCTCCGCCCCTTTAGGAAAATCCTACCCGTAACGCGCGCCGCCCCAGCACGGAAGAACGAGGTTTGGCACAGAGCGCGGAGGCGTGCGTTTTATTGATTACACAGTCGGCAGCGAGCAGCCGAGGAACGGGCGCGGCGCCCCCGGGCGGGGAGGCGAGAAACATTACCAGAAAGCCAGCTACAGCAGGCGCTGGAGATCCTGGAAGTTGAGCAGGTTGTTGGCTGTCTCGGACCAGGCTGCGTGGGTCGCTCCGTCCATCTCAGGAGCAAGGCTGTTCGTGCTGTCCAGGGCGTGGTTTGCGCCCCCGATGACCTCGTGGCATTCGGGGCACCTGCTCCTCTCCATCGCCCCCCCGCAGTCCCCAATCACATAGACGTGCCCATTTTTGCATTTGAACCAGTGGCCGCGCGGGCAGCCAATAGCGCTGACAATCTGCACTCGCTCAGCTTCAGTGATCCCCAGCCCTGACAGGGGCAGGGCAGCGCTGATGTGCTTCAGCTCAGCTTTCACTGCAGCCTCTTCCTTCTCCGTGAACCTTTTTGTCCCTTCCAGGATCTCACGTACCGTGGCAATCTTTGCTGCAAGGGTCGTAGTGATCATCCCACTTCTGCCTTTACACCTTGACAAGAGGTGCTGCAGATAGGTCAATCTCTGGATCTCAGCCTGCAGATCCATGAGCTCCTGCCGTGTAAAACTGAGGCGTGGCCTATCCAGCCACTCCTGGACTTCATCTAGACGCTTTTTTCATCCCTTTTTGCTCCTTTTCATCAATTTTGCTCAGGGAACTGGTTAGGTCAGCTATACGTTCATAGAAGTTAAGCTGATTCTCAATTACTCCAATGCTCTTTATGGAAAGATCAGAGGCGTTTAGTTGATCTTCCAACATGAGGTACTTAGTGAGTAGGTTCCTCTTCAGAACACTCTTACTTGTGAGCGCAGCCTGCAGTCTTCGTCTGCTTGACTCAATTTCCCGTGCTGGGCCTTGGATTTTCTCTTTCACTTTCTCTATCTCAACCAGATGCTTTTTCACAATGGTGCCATATCTCAAACTCTTTCTGACTGGTGTCTGACAGGTAGGGCACACCTTCAGCTTGATGACATCATCATCTTCATCCATATAACGATCAAGGCCCTGAGACTCAAAAATGTGGCCACAGTCTTCAAGTTGTACAAATCGTGCATCCTCATCATCCTCAAAGCCAAAAAAGATCTGGGTAACCTCCTCACGGTCACAAACAAGGCACTTCTTTGGGCAGGGCTCTCCACAGAATCCAATACAGGGATGACCACAGCGCAGCAGCTTAGTACATGGTACATTGCATCGAGGCCTATTGCACGGCTCATGGCAAAGATTGGTACACTGGTAGTGCTTGCACCGCCACTCACATGGTTCTGCACATGGAGAACAGCGCTCTCCACATTTCTTTTTACATCTGCTGTGGACACAGTGGTTCTGACAGTCAAGCTGACAGGGAGGGCATTCTGTAGTACAGGGCTGCTGACACTTGTGGGAACAGATCAAGTAGCGCTTGCATGGGCTCTTACATGGCTTATGAAATCTTCCTCCAAAGCAGGTATGACAGGAACCTGAGCATTCATGGCCACACTCCAGTTTGACAGAACACTTAGCCATACATTCAACAGATTTCTGATGTTTTGTCTCGTCAGTGATCCAACATTGAACTTTCTGTCTGTGGCCACATTGCAGAAAGACTGTAACCAGTTCAGGACACCGAGTAGTACATTCCTGCCCACAGCATTTGTTGCATGTATGCCCACAGTTTAACTTTTTCTTGCAAGGTTCTTGGCAAATAAACTTACTGCCTGGACAAGAGCATGGAATCATCTGCAGGTGGCCACATTTAGGAACAATTTTCTCTACTATTACCATGCATGGTCCACATGGCTCATAACATAACAGTGGACAGCGGTGCCCCTCTGTACAAAGCACCTTTTGACAAGGCTTCAGGCACTGATACTTTTTGTGCTGTAAATCATATGGGTGGCATGCTCTTGTGCAAACATGTCCACAGTCCAACCTAAATTCACAGGGATGACTACAGCCTCCTTCTGGGACTTTGCTGAAGTCTGCTGCTGTAGATACCGAAGTAATGGTCTCAGGGTGATTCTGACAGCAAAGTGTCAGTGAACGGCCAATGTTACCTTTCTCCCTCAGTGTGTGAATGATCTTGCTCCAGAGAGGAACCTTGCCCAGCATTCTCATATTTCCAATACAGTACAGCCCTTTCTTAGCTCTGGATAGGGCTACACATATCCGATTAGGGATCTGCAGGAACCCAATTCTCTCCTCTTTGTTACTCCGCACGAGTGACAGCAGAATGATATCATTCTCCTCTCCCTGGTACTTATCCACTACATAAACCTTCACACCTGCAAAAGTCTTGGCTGGCATGAGCTTGCGCAAACAGAAAAGCTGCCCAGTGTAAGTAGTGAGAATGGTGATCTGAGAAGGTTGATAATCCTGACACAAGAAGTATTTGCAAAGTTCCACCACAAACTGTGCCTCATGTATGTTCTGATGGCTTCTCCCTTCCTGGATGACTTGCTCAGGAAAGTCATGCTCCACAAAGAAAAGGTTAGATAACACCCCCTGAAATAAGAGAAAGAGAATCTTAGAAACAGAATCTACTTGTCACTACAGCCTGTTTCCATGTCCCTGACTATCCACTAAAATGACTACTCTTCTATGTGGTTAGTGCATACTGGGGCAATTTCTTTTGATATCCATAGCATATTCATCAGAAGTGACTAAGCTTATTAATAGTATTTCAGCTTATTAGGGACATTTCATTATCTTAACTTGACATCAGCCCCTGTAGATGATTTTATTCCTTATCTTTTTATGAGTTATTTTCACAATACATTTTCTGGTTATGCGAAATCAAAAATTTGGTTCTACTAACATTTTCTGAATCACTACAGTTCTGTTTTACTTTCATTCTACTTTACATTCAAGTTGTGAAACAGTGCACAGAGTTTAGCACTTGCCTAAAACCGAATAGCAAAAATCCCCTCTCCATTGCTGCAGTGGAAAGAGGAAGGAAGGCAAGGAGGCCTTATTTTCCACCAAGAAGGCTTCAAACATTAGGGACTCCAGTAGTCACTCACAGCTCCAGGGGTATAGAGCTGTCTGCCCACCTGTTCAAAATCTTTATCTATTAACTGAAATTCTTCCAGCTGCAAGGACTTTCTGAGCTGTGTACCAAACCCCAGAGAGTGCTTTTATCGGGAAAGAACAATTATGTGGACCCTCTGGTTTTCAAGGTGTCTGCAGTCGCATGTAGCACCCACTGCTGTACAATTTAATTTGGTGCTCACCTATGTTGGTGTTGTACTAGATGAGTGGATTGAGTTTTGATGGCTTTCAGCATCTCAAGCTTGTTTAAAATTCTCCAGATTAGCTAATCCCATGCAAGAAATGGGGTAAAATTTTGTGGTCTCATCAGTAGGTTATTTTTAACTAAAGCATCTTCTACAGAATACTTGATATGAACTTCAAGATACCAAGACAGGACATGCCCCTTTTCTTGATAGCTTATTCTTGGCATTACGTCATCATCACTATCAATTTTCACTTTATCAGCTTCAGCATTCCACTGGTTTTGGTGTATTTTTTCTCATCGAGTTAGACAGCTTTTAGCTAACTTGTACTATCTTTTAATCAAGAGAGATATAAGCAGGCTGAGCTACTGTAATCCTCTGTAACCACACCCAATTCTTTCCCTAACAGTATTCAGTCACTTGTTTCAGGGATCCAAGGCCTAGCTCTAACATAGCATAGCAGTGTAACCTTGGCACAGACTTCTGAAGACATAGTTAAGTTGTGACAGAGCACTGAGGAAGTCTGCAGGATGGGGCAATATGAGAAACACAGTAACATTAAGGAAGAAGAGGCTGACGCTTCTGACTGATGCCTCCCTGACTTGCAAAAACTCTTCAAGTATCTTGAGATGTAGCAAGCATACTAATCCATTCAACTCATTAAATTCTAGTTGCTTATTATGCATGTTAATCAATAAATGATTGCTTTGTACTTTTTAAGCTTAACAGATCTTGGTTGCAGATGCTGTATACTGCTAAAGTGCCCAAAGAAAGAACTCCCCAGAACAGGAGGACTCCAGTAATGAAGTCACCTGTCTTACACTGGAGCTTCACAAATTATGCCTCAAGTCTCGCTTAATATTTATTCCTAATTTTCAATTTCCTGAATTCTTGAATCCATTTTCCACTGTTCATTGTTCTTTTAATAAATCATCAATATTGGATCTATTTCCAATGTCTACGATCAGCAATACCAGAAGAACTACAAATTACTTGCTTAATTCTATATCCCACATTTCCCTGGATCAGGTATTAATTTCAGTAGCTAAACCTGATGTGAGAAGTTTAAATCCTTTAACACTACATTTTAGAGAAACTTATTTTAAGCAGTAATGGGGCAAGAGAAAGTGCTTGGACTACTAAAAACTCACTTTTACGTTCTCATACTTCAAGACTGAAGGATGGTTTTCCAAATCCTGGTAAATATGAGGACTGAGAAGCTGGGCAATTTCAGGACGCATGCGGTGCTGAAACACAAAACAGATGTATCAGTCTTGAGGAAGGAGCACCCTGTTTCCCTGCCAGGAATCTGGTTTTCTATTATACATATCACTGCTGAATACCAGACAAGGGTGACTTTTCAGTAAGACTAAAGAAGGCAACATTTCTCATCCCACCCCTGCTACCACCACAACTGCCAGCAATCACAATGGTACCCCAGTATCATTTAGCAAGGTTGTTGTAATTAGAATGCTGGTTTTAGTGCAAATCTAAGGACAAGAGCATTATTGAGAATAAGAGCTTACACCTCATTCTAGCCAACTCTTTCAGGCTATTTTAATACAGGACTGCTGGGGGTAGAATTAACTTCTCCAGGCACCAAGAAATAATGGTTGTAGCAATTTAACAAGAAGCAGCCCAAGAAGATTTGTGCTGTCAGTCTCCACAGTTCTGGAACAGTTTTAGATGCCACAGTAGGTCATGTTTGTTGCTCTAAGTATTGTGAGAACCACAGTGCTGTGAGTCACATAACTGAATAAATCAAACTAGAACATAATATACAATTTCAGTTTGGCAGCTCTTACCATTCTTTTCAGGAATGAAGTAGCACATTCTTTTATTTTAGACTACTCTGTGAGTAGAAATATAAAAGCTTAAATGTCCTATAAATTTAAAACAACCTAAGTACAAATGCAATAAAGGAGTGTTTTATATCTGTTTCTTACTTGGTATTTCAGGCATACGAAGGGGAAATCAACTTTCACCAGTCGTTCAAAGAGAGACACTTCCAGATTGAAGTTCTTTGCCAGGTCATAAACGTTGGCACTAGGCTGAAGCTGAAAAAGAAGGGAGAGGAGTATTTTTACAGCACTAATCCTATGTGTTATTAAGATTTTTTTTTTCCTATTAGTCTCTTTCTATTACTGATTTCCAGTCAAAAGACCAGAAACATGATTCTCGCAGAAGTACTAAATAGCAAAGTTGGATACTGTGATAACTGAGGTGGATTCAAGCGCATGTCAAGTTGTGTCAGCTAAACTAAAGAATAAATCCCACAGGAACTCTATAACCAAAGGAGACAGCACCTGTGGTATCCATGGAGACTGGTGAGCAGTACATATTGGCAACCCTTCACATTTGGTGTTTGGTAAAAAGGTTCTAGTTCATTTGCACAACAGTCAGAGGCATCTGTCATGAATATTACCTGCTGGTGATCTCCAATGAGGATGAGATGCTGGCAAGCTTTACTAAGAGTAGTAATAGTGTGAGCCTCAAGCACCTCTGCTGCCTCTTCCACAATTACAATTCGTGGCTCTACTTTCTGCAAGATCTGACGGTATTTGGCAGCACCTGGACAAGGACAGAAGATTTTGCAATTACACAGAGGCACTATGATAAAGTTTTCAGAGAAGGGTTAAACTGTGTTCTAGAAAAGTCTGAGCTTCTTTCCAAAATTCCAAAAAAGCTAAGTCTTAGAATATGGATTTTAAAACAGCACCAATGCCAAAGATGGCTTCTACACAGAAAGTTGTTAGGGAAGGATTAGAGTCCTATGCCTACCTTGGCCCATTCTTGACTTTTTAAACACACACAAGTAAACCTCAAACTACCTCTCTAAAGGCTCATACTACTAGACTTATGCTATCTCTGCTCACCAAAAGGTGATGTGGAAAAAGCAGTGCAGAAATGAATAGCGTTTAACTCAAGCACAAGAAATGGAGCATTAATATTATAAGAATATTGCTAAAAAGTAAATAAAAAACTGCTTGTGCAAACTGAAAACTTGTTTCTGCAATAGCCACGTTTGCAAAGGGAATCAGAAATGAAGAGGGCTGCAGATTAACGTGGAGCCTGACCCAGTCTGTCAAACAGCACAGGATAGCAATCCTTTGACAACAAGGTCCTTTAACTATTGCTGGAAGCAGTGCAGCACTAGCTTGCTCCCCAAATGCTGCACACCTGTAGTTGTCATCCCCACAACTTTGGCCTCCTTCAGAATGCAGAGATCTTCTTGCAGCCTCAGTTCTGCCAGCCTTTCAGCTGCTGCCTGGTACTGCTGTTCGTGCTGAAGAATCTTCCGTCGAATAAGTCCCTGATAGGTCTGCAGCCAAAGCCTGAGAGGAAAGAGCCATTAGTACCCACAGAAAGGAGGACAGAACAGTGATCCAAAAGTTCAAGGTCGATTCAGTTCAGCTTCTTTGCCCTTTGTGAAAGACATGACTAGCATCTGTACTCAGTCCCCTGTGCACACAGTGGAGATGACAACACTGCCCTGCCAATGCAGGCGGGGTAAAAGCAAATATCTTACAGGAAAAAGTTTGTTCAGATAACAAGCTGAACATGTATGAATAAAAAACCTTGGCTTGCAAGAAGGTGTTTGAGCTCTGACAGTCCCTGACACCCTTGCTTGACAAACCCCAGATAAAATATCTTTGTCACCTGTAAAGCCTCCAGCGGGAGTTCATGTCAAGTTGCCATAGATCCTGAATAGCATAGGCCTCTGTCTCAGACATTGCATTCAATTTATGGAGCTCAACTTTCATCTTATGTTTCATTTTCTTCCTCTGAGAAGAAGTTATCTGGGGGGGAAAAAAAAACCCATGCCACTCCATAATAAGCAATTACAGCACAAATATTATTTTGTATTTCTATCTTAGCTCACCCAAATTATTCCGTACACAGACAAGCAGAGCCACAGTATGCTAATGTATACAGTTACCTCCCACTGTGCAGACTTCTGTTGTGGTTGGACTGTTTCTTCTTCCTCATTCTCCAGCTTCATAGCCAACAGCATACCGGCTAGTTCATGAACTGCCCTGTGTTCTTCCTCCTTCCTCCTCTGAGCCTTTGCTGAGTCCTCATCGTCAATCACTCTATCAGCTTGAATCAGGTCAGCCTCCTCTAGGATCTCCAATAAATCTTCTTCTGCTTCACCTTCCTGCTCCTCCTCTCTCTCCTCCTGCTGATCACCTGTGAGATTCATCAGTTACATGCAGGAAGTCACAGACACTCTAGCAAAATAACAATGCAGTAGTCAGATCACCATGTGAAAATTAAGGTTAATCTTTCCATTGCCTTACAGTGTCATGCATCTTCCAGCCTCTGTTAACTAACAGTGTCTGTTTTCTAACACGCATGCAGTGCTTGGCAGATGCCTGTGGAAAATAAAGGTTTTTTTTTTTGTTTGGTTTCTTTGTTTGTCTATTTACCTAGATTCTCAGCCTCTATATTCCTTGCAGCACTCTGGGTGAAGGCAGTAAAACCAAGGCCCAGCCACTCCAGAATCATTGAGTGTCGTGAAGCACTGTAGTAAAACTCATCGTCATCCTAATATAAAGAAAATAAATCAGTCAGGCATGTTCCAGTTCAGGCTTAGAATGATGATAAAGCAGCACCTTGCAGCATAGGGCAAATAGGAACAAGTCCCACAAGTAAATTCGAGGGCCAGAAAGTCCAGGAAGCCTCAGACCTTCAAAAACAGCATCCCTCCTTCCCTTCAGTTTAAAACATTCATTTGGGCACTTGTACTTTTATATTGACAAGGATCACTTAAAATCTCTGCAGTTTAAAGTTACAAATTTTAACTCCACTTCTCTGCCAAGTCTAGGGACTACTGTCACTTTGGTACAGCTCACCATTCACTCTTTTACTCTTCTATAGGCTGAATGAGGCTAAAGGAAGCATATATGGGGAAACTGACTCATTTATAAGAAAGGCAGTAAGCATACACACAAAAAAGCATACTTGACTCATAAAGCCAAGTAAAAAAGCTTGACTGACAGAAAAGGCAACTCTTACCAGACCACTCATCAGACTGTCCCAGTGCTGGGGGGCAATGAATGCTTCCAAGTGGCGCTCATGCAGCACTCCATATGTTGTGCACTCTAAGTGCTTTGCTCCTTTATAGAGCTCCTCCTCTGCATGTTTCATGTCACAGGTTATCTGCTCAGAGAGAAGAGAGGCATCGTCATATGCAGAGGAACAAAGTTCAGAAACAGGAGGACAAGAAACTGATAACGTGTAAAGAACAATAAAAAGACTGGCATTGGTGTTAAAGACAAGATGAAAGAGCAGTTGTAGAGAAAGTCAGTTTCTCCCACGGACAGGTAGCCCAATACCATCATTTCCAGTGAACTCTACACATACGTTCACATAAGCTCTGCGGAGATGCATCGGCAAGTTGTGTCGGAACTCACTCTTCTTCCTCAGCTCCTTCAAGGTGAACTGCTTTAGGATCTCACTGTTGCTTCTTCCCCCAACACGCACAATCCCACGTTTTTGGAACGTGTATATTCCTGGGAATGAGAGAGAAATATTAGTACTACAGAGGCAAATTCTGGTGTTTTTGGTTTTTAGGGTTTTTTCCTTCTTTTTTTTTTTTTCCTTTTTTTTTTCTTCTTTTTTTTTTTCCAGGATAAGGGGTAGGGAGAGCACCCTTTGTCTGCACATCCTACACTGGATTGGTGTGACTGAAGGTTATATTTTGTTTTTCTTCCCTCCCCAACTATGCATCAATAGGGCTAGAGTCACTAAAAAAAGAGCAAGTCACCACGGCAGAGAGTAGGACAGAGCAAGGGATGTAGTGTAATTTCTGCCCTCACTTCCATCATACTTAGCAGATACTCTTACCTTCTAAGAACTGATCCAGTGCATGATTAGTGTAACAGACTACAAGGATGGGAGAATTCTGATCAGTCCTTTGCCACGCATCCTGATTAGTCAAGAGAGCCTGAACAATCTTCAAACCCACATAAGTCTTCCCTGCAAAACAAGCTCAGAATCAGAAATAGAGTAACACACCCTTTACATGCAAGTTCTCCCTGCCACTGCTTCCCTCAAGTCACTAACACTAGCTTAACACAATACTTTGCTGTACATAAAATACTCACATATTAGTAGAATACAAGCAGTGGTGCTTGTTGAGTATAGGCGTCATTTAAAAACAATTACAATTACTCTTGAAATGCTCTATTCATGCAGAGGATCAGGGCTAAACTCTTCTCATGTTCTAACATGTTGTGAAAGTTAATAGAGCTGCTGCACAGCAACAGGTTCTGTGTTATCAAATAGTTGAAACATTTTCATCCCAATAAGCAAGCAGTGCCAACAGTGCATTTGGTGTCCATGGGCAACCAAATCAGCAATGTGTAAGGTCAGATACAGCTATTTCAGAATCTAAAGCACTGCTGGCTTTCTCTGGACTTTGTTTCCTTAAATGAACTTCCCTAAACTTCACAGTATATGAACTTCTCTATAAAACGAGAATTAAAGCAAATGTTTCTCACCAGTTCCAGGAGGTCCTTGGATAATAGCCAGCTCCTTGGTGAGTGCAAGACTCAATGCCTGCATCTGGGACTCATCTAATCCCAAGGTTTCCATTGAAGGCCACTGATTGGGATCTAGAACTCGGACGTTTTGCCTTCTCAAACCATCAAGATATGTCTCTTCATCTGACAGGGTATCTTCCGTCAAGGGTGCAAAGTTGTATTTAGTATCCATTTTCAGGTATGCTGGCTCCTTCAGCTGTACATCACATTCCACTATGTACTTCTGGAATGGAATATCTTCTTCCTGGATTTCCTGTAGCCCTTCCAACACGTGCCGATAAGCCTCAAAGTAGGCAGTCGTCTCTACCATGAGGAAGGAGTCTGAAGGCTGAACCTCTGCTAGCAGTGCTCGGCTCTGTGCATTAAAACTGAGCTGCACAATCCCATTAGCAAGTTCTGCATTATCTCGTTCAGAAACAGTGGCAAAAAGGCATGTTTCAAAGTGATCTCTGGACATGCAGACCAGGGATCCATATAGCAACCGTCTGGAATTCTGCCATCGCACAAACTTCAGTGGTTTTATATCAAACTGGACCTTGTAAACAACACCAGATGGGGAGCAGAGAGGGGTAATAATCCGTGTATCAAAGTAGATCCTGATGTCATCAAATTTTTTCTTTCTCAAACTTTTATCCTCAAAGCTCTGCAAAAGATCCAAGATACCTTCCCTTAAGGGCTTTATAAAGTCTTCTCTCAAAAGTCGAAAATGGGTGTCAAGATAAATGTTGGTGCTCTCATATCTTCCAGAAACAATATTGGGACGTAGAAAAGGTTTCACATCGTGGTGTAACTCGTCATAGGTTGGATAAATCGTCATTGTACGATAGGTTTCTTCTTGACCGTCAGCCTGAGGCTGCATAAGAGTGTAGTTATCAGCTCTCAGTGTGCCTTCACGTCTCTTCTCCTGGAGGTGCTGCACAAGCATCTGGACTTTACTTAGGTTCTTCTCTGTTTCTTCCGTGATCTGCACACCAGAAGCTCTCAGGGCATTTATAGATGCTGGCAAGACTGTCAAGAGCATAGAGATTTTCTGCACAGAGCTAGATGGGAAAATACTGATCAGATCTTGAAGAAGCAAGATGATATTGCCAATATGTTCAGGATATTGATGTCGTACAGCAGGGACTGCCTCCGTGACCATATCAGACACATACTGTGGCAGACAGATCTTGAGAAAGTTGGACTCCTTTACCATTCCAAGAAGCTGCTGGACACTTTGTCTGTCCATTCGGGAACCGCATGCTTTTCGAAGCACCTGACAAATGAGCTGAAGGAAACCGGGTTTCATAGATGTTTGGGAAAGAAGTTCCTTAAAACCTGAACTTGAAGCAAGCGTGATGACAACTTCAGAAGAGTCTTTCTGGAGGAGACTTTCTAGGAATTTGTAGCCAACTTTTTTAACTTGCTGAGGCTGCTCACTGGGCTGGGTGCCACCTGGGGTAAAGTTGTGGTTGAAATGAGGACTCCCTGCAAGCCGCATCCTCCTTCCCTTACCTTCAATTTCCTCTCTGTTCCTTGGCCCTCTAGGATCTTCCTGGACTTGTCCACCTTGATACCTTCTTCCCTTACCCTCATTTTCTTGCTCATTCCAGGGCCCTCTGACCCTCTCATGTCCCTGCCCACCTTGGTATCTTCTTCCCCTAACTTCATCATCTTGTTCATTCCATAGTCCTCTGGCTCTCCCTTGTGCTTGTCCAAGGGAGACATGCTGCTTTCCTTTACGCTCATTTTCTTGCACATTCTGGGATCCTCTGGCCCTCTCATGTGCTTGTCCCCCTTGATATCTCCTTTCTCTACTCTCATTTTCTTGCACATTCCAGGACCCTCTGGCTCTCTCATGTGCTTGTCCCCCTTGATACCTTCTTCCCCTTCCATCATTCTGCTCATTCCCATGTCCTGTTGCTCCACTGGTGACTGGTCCACCTTGGTTTCTTCTACCTTGATTGAAGAACTTTGCAGTGCCAGCAAAACTGTCCTCTCTTTTCCCAAGTGGAAGAGTATAATTACTGGCTTGGGGGTCTTCCCCTGCCTGACGTACTGCTTTATTAGTCTGGCCTGACACGTTATTTATTCCGCTTCTGCCTCTCTGTATAAATGCAACATCCGGATGATCTAAGTGTTAAAAAAAAACACACACAAAAAACCCCAACCACTTGTTAATTATGACGGACCATATTAACCCGCCTCTCAACAGCGTGAGCATTTTGGCAAAGACATTGCTGTGGAGCCTCAAGGGCTCCGAGAAGGCGCTGGGGGTGAATGGGGAAATGCAGGAGCACAGACTCGACGGGGAGCCGTACCGCAGAAAAGGAGGGGTCCCGCCGTGCCACCCCGTTCCCCAGCAGCCATCTGCTCCACGGCCGGCCCTCACCTCTCCCCGCGGCTCGGGGTTGCCGGAACAGGGGCTTATGCCCAGCGCCGTCCATCTCTGCGGAGCTCTCCGGGGCGAGGACGCCGCTCAGCTGCTCCACTGCCCCGCTGGGCGCAGCCCAACCCAGCCCAGCCACGCCCGCGCTGTCCCTACGGAAAGTTTCACTTTCCAGTTCCCCGTAAGCTCCGCCCGCACTCCCGAGTCCTCCCAGTGGCGGTGTCTCACGGCGGCCGCTCCGCCCCACCGCCGGGCAGATACCCGCCCCACTTTAGTATCCCTCCCCCCCACCCGTTGCCGGACCCCTTTCCCAAGAGGCAGCATCCTCTCTCCCCCTCTTTCTGCACCAGCAGCTGCTGTATGACAGACTGACACAAGGCTGTTACCGTCTACTCATAGGAACTGACGCATTTCCGCAACTACTGGCATGCTAACACTGTTGTGTTTTTAAAAGGATAAATTGTACTTTAATTTTTGTTACTTTAGACGCATTAATAAATGCTGAATGGCAAAATCAGCCTTTAGAATAATTTCATATTTCCTGCGACTCCCTGGGAAGCACACCAGTAATTTCCTTTGCACAATAACGTTTCATGAGTGTATTCTCTCAGCCCCATCAGACATTGAATCCAACCAAGTAAAGTCAAATTGTTGGGCATAAAACCACTACTGAGTGCTCACTGTATCATCTGTTAGCATCCTTATTTCCTTGACAGCACAAAGGACTGCAGACTGCCAGTAATAATTAGAGCTCTCTATGGTCTTAAGCAGAGCCTCTCATTGCATTGGAAACTGTAGGTGGTAAACAAGAGTAATGAAAACTGGACCCAAACCTGTCTCAGCTAACTGTGCTTTACCATATTAGAAATGTCTCTACATATGATGTTTGCATGGCATTTGCACTGGGCAGAGTACACAGGCTGAGGCATTCCTGTGCTGCCAGCTCGTCCTCTATTCAAAAAGTCATGTAGGAGGCCTGCATGAAAATTTAAGTACGTACTGTATCATTCAAATACAAAACACCTTTAAAAATGGAGAAAACATGCTTTTTGATGGGTTCTGTTCATAATACATTAATAGACAGATTTTTTTTGCAACAGCTACAAAGCCAAGGGAAAGAGAAGACAAAGATGTTAAAATAATTCATGCCCTTGGAGTGATTTTGAAAGAAGTAAACCTACTCACAGCTTTCCCAGCTGCTCTGATTAGACTTGCAGTTCTCTAAAATGAATTAGGAACTATTACAAACAAACAAAACCAACATCCCTCCCACCCCCATTTGCTAGCTCACTAAACAAGGCTACCTGAATACAAATCCTAAAATCCTTAGCTGTCTGGACATCTACCTACAATGCACATGACTACAAATGGCTACTGAGATCGATAAGCCATTCATGTACATAATTATTAGCATACTTTGCCAAAAATAGTGCTCCATGTCTCTCTGCTTCAAATCAGGTTAAAGTAAAACACATTTTTAGACTATACATTAACAATAAAAATCTAGTTCTGCAACTGGGCCTTGGAAGTTGAAGGACATAGCCTTGCAGAATTAGTTGGTAGGAGAGAAGCCTAAAATACATACATGGCTAACTGGCAATATTAAATTGATCTTGGGAATTTTTTTCCAGTGCACTTTTTAACACCTAGACCTAGAAGTATACATCTGTATAACAATGAAAGGCACATATTTGGGATAACCTCTAACTGAAAACAGCGTGACTCTTTCTTTGACTCTTTCTTTGACTTCAGAGAGTTCTGGAACAAGCTTTAAATCCCATTCCATATTCTAGCTTGCCCATGTCTCTGCTTTTAATACCACTCCTTGTGTTGTTTCTTATATATATTTCAATGCCCACACAACACTGCCATACACTTGCACAGTGGTCAATCACGTGGCATACAACCCCAATGACTGAGACCTTCTCATGATTATGAACTTAATTGTGAGTCCAGCATCTGACAACATATGGATTGTCCTTATTGCTTTGATTTCACATTGAATTAGCCAATAGCTCTGAAATGCTGGAAGTAGCTAGGGCTATTGGCCTTGCAGTGTACACGTTCTGAGTTACATCCAATGTCCTTCATATACATGGATAATACTTCTTTAAATCCACTCCTCACTACAGTACTTAAAAGTGTTTCCTTATCTTAGTGGTGAGTGCTATGCCTGCTTTGTTGGAATGTCCCTTTCAGTGTAATTATATGAGAAGAGGACTTTGCCAAAATCCCCATAAATCACTTCTGCACAACATACTTCACTGAGCAACCCTGTCAGTTGTACTGATGCAGCAGCTCTTCATATGAGCACAAGAAGATCTAATCACTGACATAGGCCAGGGTAGAAATAGTACTAAAGTAAAGGAGTTGCTTTTCTACCCCAGTTCTTTTCTACCCCAATTCATCCAACCAATTCTGTCTTTTCTAGTTAAAAGTTTACTATTAAAGATGAAGCCAGAAAAGCAACCACTACCTCTGTCCACCAAATCAGCTGTCCTTAAATTGCTAAGAGGCCTGCCCTTCCAAGGTTTGCAGCAAGATGGCATCTGTGCCATTAAGAAGCAACACACTGAACTGCAATAGAGTAACAATGTTTTCACATTACTTGCTGTCCTAACAACATTCACAACTATCATAAAAATGGTACTTTTCATGAAAGGAAGTTCCCATTCTATCTAGTTGAAGTTAAACTGCAGGACCAAATACCTTGCACGTGGAGATGGATCCTGGGTAGATCTGTCAGAGTGTAAACACAGGGCAGGACTGGGGTTCTGGAGCAGACTGTGCGACATCCTCAATAAAAGGCTCAAAAGTAAAGCAGAAATGGCAGTGCTGTGAGGAGCCATTAGGGCCATTAAGGTCATTAAGGCCACTGGGGCTGCTGGGGCCACTGGGGCCACCTGTCACCCACATGCCACAGCACTGAGCACAGCTTGCGGCCTGCACTGCGGGGTCAGCAGTTATTCCTTGTTTTGCATGTCCGAGACCGTGGAATGCTTTGAGGGTGCAAATGAAGATAATATCGAATGTCCAGCCACGTTTCTTAAGAACACTGTGCCTATATAAAGTAATTTGTATAAAAAAATCTTCCACTCCCAAATGGCAGTGATGAAAGGGAAATCTGGATGTTCCATGAAAGTTGTATACACTCATCTTTTCCTCAGACACTTTGAAGTCTGAAGGGGAAGAAAATGGAAAAGAATGGAAAGGAAAATCAGATCCATCCCTGTGGAATTTTGCACGGCACAACCACAGCCCTGCAGCCGCCCACCTCCCACAGCGCAGGGCCCTCCTCTCCCTCCTCACACAGCCCCTCCTCCCGCCCTCCTGCACCACAGCAATGACATCCCTAAGGCTCCCCAGAGGCCTTTGCACATCTGAGGTACCAGCTCTTTCACCACAGACCCTGACACTGCTGTTACTGTTGTAAGTTGTGTCACTGCAGTCGCTGATACAGTGTAGATGCCGGCCTTCTCTTTGCCATTGCAGTTTTAGTGAGGAGATGCATGAGCAGAGCTGTTCGTCAGGAAGGCCGGCAGCTGAGTGACTGCCTTGCCTGGCATTTTTGCCTGCTCCTTCCCTTCCTTCCCTTACAACATGACAAGCAGAGCTCTAGAGCTGTGACAGAAAGCAAACCTGAAGATCAGACGGGTAATTCCTGGAATAGCTCCTCAGTATCCAAGATGTTAACTGTGAATACGTCCACGAACCCACCAACAAACGAGTCCCTCATGCTTCTTCATTTTTCATTTGCCTCCCACAGTAGCAACTACATCATCATGCTTTGGCGAAGGCATCTTTCAAGTCTCAGTGCTTACAAAGTTTTGACTGTGGGATGATACTTCTGTCTGTTCTCAGTGATATGCATTTATCTTCTTGACAAATAAAGGCTCAGAATAGGCCCTATGCCCTCTTTATCACACAAATGCTAAATAGAGACAAGAGCCTTTTAGGCACTGGAATGCTCCTCTCTGTTGTTAGAATAAGAACACAGAACTACAACAAGCTGGCAGAAAACCTACAAACCAGGTTAAGACACATAAGCAACAGAACAAATGCTTTCTTCTGCTGCATCTAAGAAAACTGCTCAGAGCGAGGCTACTTGTCCTGTGGTCATCAGCACAACTCCAACATGAAGGCCAGTACTGTCAATCTAAATGTATCCTGCACTGTTTTTTTAATGTAACAGCATAGAAAGATGTAAGCTATGCTCAGAGATCATACACAGTCTTCAGATTAACAAAAATGAGGTTGTTTGATATTCCGATGATTGAAGAAAAATAGTACTGTCATGACTCGCCTCCTTTTTTCCCTCTCCTCAGAGAATTCTTTCTTTCTGACACAAATCAGGATCATGAAACAGGAGTTCAGATGTCACCAAGCAGAAAGCTCTAACCATGAATACTACTTATATCACTGTGTGTTAATATTACTGAGGGGAGGCGTACCAAATGCACATAGATTGGTTTGGTTGTGAAACAACTGCCAAGCTAGCTACATTTTCTCCCTTGTGTTTCTTGTATGGATATTTCATTTTAAGAAGTTTTTGTTTTGTTTGTTTTTCCCTCCCACTAAACAGACTCCCAGCTGCAGAAGTATCCACCACTACAGTAGAAAACTCATCACTTGTCATCACTACAGATCCTTTGAGAGGGAAATAAAGAGATCAGATCATTGCGCTTCCTTGGAAAATGTTGCAAACTTGTTTACCAGAAAACTATCACAGTTAGAGAATAAAAGCAGAGCCATGACACTACCAATAGAAGTTTGGATCCTGCAAATATTTTTGTTTGTGACATTTATAAAATTACATCACAAAGAAATAGGGAAGTTAAGGGCAATTTTTCAAGTGTTAGCAGCAACAGCTAGAACCAGCCTTAGTTTCACTCTAATCTCAGGGAGGTTTACTATTCAGAATACATACAATATATTGGTTGGTGCTTGCCCATCAACTTTTACTTGCTTATGTGAAGACCTTTTGGCATTGCTCCTTGAATATGAAGAAAACACCATGCATCTCATCTATTTTCCCTGTCAAAAGCTTTGTGTTTTCCCCAGAAAGAATGCAGAGCCTACCTGAAGGTTAGGAAATGAAAGGTGCAAATAGATGCATTGCCATCATTATCATCATCATCATTATATATGAAACAAACAAACAAAAAAACATGTAAGAATGCATACTTTCTACTCATCAGGCATTATTTAGCAACATAGGCTTAAACATGCAGGCTTAACAGTTTGTTTTTTCTCACACTGCCTCTCCTAAGCACGAGGATGGCTCATTTGGAAACAAGGTGGCCTAGGGGCAGCTCTGTCAGCTGGCATGCACAGTACCCAGGATTTATTCCCCCACTGAGCCTCTGGGTGCTTGGTTTGGCTGGAGTGAGGGAAAATGAAATGTTTTAACGAAGTTAAAGCAGCAAGGCAGATTCTAGACTTGTTTGGCTGATTTCTATCTGACTATGTTTTAGGGTCCAAAGGGACCCCATGAAATGCCCTCTGCAGAGGCAATCAGAACATGAGTTGGTTAAAAACACTACTGTGTGCATTTCTATAGGATACAATGCTGTTTGGGGGATATTCTTTCTGGGGTTGAAAACGTTTTAATATATTCATCCTGTACTAATGCCAAAATCTGATATAGGACTTTTAAACTACATATTTTGTACAAGAAATCAGCACAGTTCTTCATTGCAGAAGGTGGGTGTATCGATTAATACAGACTGAATTTCACAGAACCATCATCATTTTCTAGCATGACCTTAGACTTACATAAGGAAAAAGATAAAAATTGCTACTTCCTCTTTTTAGGAACAGAAGTGGATTTGGCTTGTTATTTCACTAAAAAGGGGATATTTCTAGATTAAAATCTTGACACAGTGCGTACGTCAACCTGTGCTATCCAGATGCACAGAAATATCTATTGTCAGTCATTTTTAGAGTTCCTGACTCCTTTTCAGCATTGAGTCATGGTAACTCAAAAGCATGGCTAGGGGCAAAAGGGTATAAATGCATTCCAGTATCTTTAAAGCCTCCCTTAAACAAAGTGTTCAAGTTTTATCTGTTTATTTGGTTCCTTGGGAGCATTTTAGATTGTATGTAAATGGCTCATTTAGCTGTCCTTTTGGAATTAAGATGAGCCACTTAACTCAAAAGCCTTGGAAGAAATTATGATAACCGGCACTGAAAATGTGCCAAGATGGCAATGGTCAGTTCTCAGAAAAGTATAGATTGCCCTTACTCTCTTAATTCACTTCATCACGTTATGATACAGCCTTGATTACACAACTCCATACTCTACTTCTCGTTTTGGATGTGTCTTAATCAAAGCCAGAGGGGACAGCACTCACTGAAGGAGAAACTCTCAGATTTTGCTTCAAACCCTTTGCTCAATTTTTGCTCTCCTGATGATATCTGAGCTCACTGTTATGAGCAGCAGCACATCCAGGCCATGGGCGGTGCACCGGGACAGCCGTGCTCAGCTCTCAGTCAAATACAAGCTTGATAACAACGACTGAGCATTACATGCAAGCCCACAGGCTTCTTTTTCTACAACATATCTCCCAGTTGCCCAAAGCTCAGGGAGCACAGCCCAAGGTGACCCCAAACGCAATGCAGACGTTGGCCGTCTCTGAAACTCCCGCTGCAAGATAAAAAAGGCATGAGTGCTTCTTGGTGCAATAGAGGTGATGGATTTTAATTGTTAAAAACCACAGAACTGCTTTATTGGCCTCTGCTCTCAGAGATGACTAAAACACATTTCCTTTAGATGAAAACATACGTAAGATGTTATTTATGTTTCTGTAGAGCCAAAAACGTGAGTAAACGAATGACTGTGTCAATGGAAAACGCTCTGGTACGAAGTTTCATCCTTAAAACCTGGCAGACGGACCCGTGGGGCGGCGGGAGGCACCGGCCAGCTGCAGGACCGGAGCGGCCTTTAACACGCAGCTACGATAACCGGAGAGACAACACGCATAACCCTATTAAGGGCGGCGCGGCGTTGCCAGCAGAGCGCTCAAAGCCCGCCCGGTGTTATCGGTCGAAACTCGCGTGTGACACCCGGAGCACAGCAGGGAGGATCGTTCAGCCAAAGGATCTCCCCAAACCAACCCTTTTTCTTTCTGTCCAAGCTCTCAAAGCAAGCCGCGCCGCGGGACACCGAGCTGCGACGGGCTCAGCCCGGCTCGGCCCGGGGGCACTCGCGGCTCCGCAGCCCCCTCTGCCGGGCGGGGCGGGGCCCGCCGTGAGTCACGTGCCGCGGGGAGGGGGCGGAGCCTGGAGGCCGCGCGCACCTGCGGCGGCCTCCGCCTTTGTGCAGTGCAGGTGCGGCACCCTCACACCCCCCCCTCCGTGACGTCACGCGGCCGCTCGCGGGGCACCATGGGAGAATCCCGATGTTTTCCGACGGATGCGCTCAGCGGCGCGGCGGCTTGAGGCGGCTCCGGGAGCGACGCGCGGGGGGCGGCGGGGGTCCGGGCGGACGGACGGCTCGCGTCCCGGCTCTTGCCCGGCCCCGCGGGCGACATGGCGCACCCACCCCCTGAAGCGGCCGCGGCCGTCCCCTGAGCGCCCCGGTGCCGGTGGAGGGCCCCGCCGCAGCCTGCCGACGGAGCCGGGAAGATGCTGCCGCGGTTGGCGCTGCCCGGCTGACGCCCCGCCGCCGCGCCCCCGTCCCCATTGTCCCCCGGCGGCCGCCGGCTCCATGAGCGCCTCCTCCTGCCCCCGCCTCTGAGCCTCCCGCCCGCCGCCTCATGGCTGCATCGGAAGAAGGGCCCGGCTGCTTTCTCCCGCGAGGCAGGTCGCAGAGTGACCCCAGCATCCTCACCGAGCCCGCGGGCCCCGGGGAGCACGCAGGTAACGGCCCCGCGCTCCTGGCAGCGCCGGGGCGGGCGGGGGGCGCGTCGCGATCCGCCGCCACTTTGCAGCCCGCTGAGAAGCAGGCAGACGTTCGTCGCAGCGGGCACCGACGCGCTGCCGGGGCTCGGCGGAGCCCTGAGCTCGCAGCTCCCGCCCGGGGGGCGCGGCCGGTGGCTGCCGGGGCTCCGCGGGGAGCGCCGCACCTGGGCTGCCCCGAGCGCGTGGGGGGTCGGGGCTCCCAGCGCAGAAGGGAGTGGGCTGTTTGCGTGGCATCACCATGGAGACAAGAGGCAGCAGGGTCGCAATTAAGCGCTTTCTCCCCTCAAGAAGGTAATTCTCACTTCATGGGGAGAAGTGTAATCTTCTTACGAAGCGTGGCCACAGAGGGTGGTGCCGGGGGGACACGGCTGAATTACCAGCGTATAAACGGAGTATTCCGATTAGATTTTTTTTCTCCCCTTTAACACTGGCTAATGCTGTTTTCAGCTTAACTTCACTTTGAGGAATAATTCTGAATGTCTGTTGGTGGTGAGTCAGTAATTGCAGATGTCAGCACCTAAGCAAAGACGACCCCTTTAGAGGAAAAAGAAACAAATAACTGCATCACTTTAATGCGATGTGATTGCAAAGACAGACCCAGCAATAAGCTAGGAGCAAAGGCAAAGAGCCAGTTTACTGTGGGTTTATGTAAGTAGACCATCATGCAAGCCCTGTAAGAGAAATGGAGTAATCAAAATAGCACAAGACAATGAATGGAGTGTTGATACTCCCTGCCCATTACACTGAATTCTAAACCCAGAAATAGGTTTGGGGTTTGGGTCAGGCACTGTCAGCCTAAAAGAGGTAGTCCAAAGCTGCATTTAGGGACTGGACTCTAGTTCTGGTTTATTTCAGATTACTGAGCGAATAAAATGTTTCAGGCTGTTTTTGATACACCTGCCACACCATTCCCTTCTGGTCCAATGTGCATGTTAATATTTGTAACTATTTTAAGTTTTCTCACTTATTTGTTTTATCAAGTAATCCTGAGCACCTTGGTCAAGAATGAAATACAAATTAAATTAAGCAAAACAATAGATGATTTGTCTCTAATGCCCAACAGTTCCAATACCATAAGTAAAGGGAACAAAGGACTCTAACATGAACTGCTCCACTCACTCCCAAAGGGGCAATCTTGACTGAAAGGAATGTATGCTTCTGCCATTTGATTTCTGAAAGCAGAAGTGACTAATGAAAGGATTATATATTCAATCTCAATTTTTGATTCCCCTATGTTGTTTTCTGCTAGACAATTACTTGGACCTTTGTGAAATATACAACAAAGAAAGTATACAGCATGTCTGACACATAGACAAAGATATTTATATTCAGTTTCTTTTTTTTCCCCCTGTGAGGAGAAAGAACTATCAATACTAAGTAGCATTTTCGCTCCCCTAAAACAGCCTTTATCTGGTAGGACAGTGTCCCACTGCATGGCAGAAGCTATAGTGATATGCAAGAAAAGATGTCTTCTAAGGTATCACGATAGACCATATTATGTGGAAAGAAACAAAAGGTGCTAAATACATATGGATTTAGTCTAGGTGGGTAAAAATAATTAGTGGTAGAGTTATCACGTTCAGTAAGCTTTTTCAGGTTTTCTATATAATGCTTGAATTTGTTTATCAGATAGTATTGAGCACCTTCACGTTCCCACCTGATAATAAAACAAATTAAATATCTTACTCTTATTCTAAGTAATCACTCAAAAAGCCTGAAATATAATTCTTACAGTAGTATAAACTATATATGCTAAACCATACAACATATTTTACCTTACAGTGTTATTCTGAAAAATTTTATCATTCTCATTGTATGATCAGAATAATCATCTATGGACTCTTAAGTCAAAAGACTTAAGTAAAATGCATTAGGAGTGCTGAATGGTACCAAGTTTGTGTTTATATCCCAGTCCTGCTCACAGACTCACCTGTTAGAGAAGCACGAACATGTAGGATTCTTTGTTCATTAAAAAAAACTGTATGACCTAAATGCATGTTTAAATTATGCAGACAAATAAGCCAATAGCAAAATAAAGGTATGACTGAAGGATCCTCACAGAAACATTCTTTTGTATGGCATTTGAATAAGATATTTCTTCTGGAGGTTAAGTCTTCTTTGCAACATTTTCCTGAATGCAGGATGTGGTGGGATTATTCTGCACCAATTCATTTTGCTACGTCTACTGTAGGAAAGGATATCAAGGTAGATAATGTATGGTAGATGAAGTCTGCCTATTTTGTAAAGATTTTCCTGGTGTTCACATAATTTATACTCCTCTTCTTGACTAGTACTACTATTGTTATTTTAGCCAAGCTTTGTCCAGGAGATTCCCATGATGCTAGACTGTTGAGAATGTAGAGGTGTCAGTACGTATTTCATGTATATATATATATATATATAATTTTTTTTTTTTTAAGAAAACTCTGATGCAGTGTTTCATTTTCCTTTCTCTTGAAACATCACCTTAACAGTTGATTGTCAGCACGCAGCATGGTTGCAAGACTTGCTGGCTGTCCTGCAAGTTCAAGATTCTTTATCACTGGACCACGTAATCTCTTTTCGGGTGATACTGGGTAATGTAAGCATCAGACTCAAGGACTGAAGACAGCAAGTGTTAGTTCATCTTCCTGTTGTCATCTGGTTAGCTGTTACATGCAATTTTTTTGATGAACTGTTGGTTGAGATCAAATGTCAAAGGGAATTTCCCATGTGAGAAACACTTAAGTCCATTGGCTGGTTGATCTGTTCCTTTTAAAGAGGACTCTTCCAGTCACACATGAAATAACTAAGTAGCTGGCTGGTTCCAGTAGCCAGAGATGTTAGAAGATGTGAGAAGTTCTGGACACTTTTAATCCTGACTGCTGCCACAGAAGTTGCAATTACTCCAAGCATCGGATAATCGAGGCTTCACAATAAAGATTATAATCTATTGTATTTTTCTTCACAAAGCATTCACTAAAGAAATGAGAAGCTATTCCATAAGCTTGATTTACTGGAAGAGATGTAATCTTTACAGACTACAGTGAATTTCTTAACATGAAAAAATAACCTTTAAAAACTATCACATTACTGACATCTTATTAAATGTTCCTGTAGCAAATAAGATAAACAAGGCATTCAGTGAACCAGACTAGGGACAGGTAATAGCTACTTAATGGAAAGCAAAGATACAAGTTTAGGTCCTTCACACGCTATGTTAATTAAACAGCAGCTCCTCACAGTGATCAACTAAGATACCACAATTGCAGCCTGAGAAGAAAATATGGACCTCGTTATCTGCTGCAACCTTCAGTGACAAATAGATAACTTCCTCCAGCATTTACATGGTGCATATTGTTCCTCTTCTTTGTGTAGGGAATAGTAGAAAGATAGGAAGGAATTAATGTTCCTTCCCTTTAATCTAATCAGTTATTTCCTCAAGCAGTAGTGTTAGATCTCACTGACAGCTATTTTTACATGATTTCTAGAATTCTGGTTGGAGAAGACTGGTTGAGAAGCCTCCTCCATCATATGCTAAGCTGTGGTGTGCTTCAAGATCTGGCAAGTTAAAGCTACTTCAGAACAGTTGCTTCAGATACTCCCTGTGCTCCATGATCAGCAGCATAGGGCACCGAATTAACTCAAGGAGAGAAAATGGGATAAAAATTCATAATCCTTTATCACTGTTCTTAGTGGAATTCAAAAGAAACATTTTTGTATTTTCCTAGGCTGTAGGAAGATGATGTGTTATAACTTGATGTGCTGTGTTCCTCTTGTCTCTGGGCTGATGGACAACTTGTAACCAAGCAGAGCCTCACAGGTAGCATAGGGACATAAGCCACCTAAGTATAACTTTCCCTTGGCATTAAGGCAATAAGACATTGAGTATAGGAATATTCTATACTAGGCTTTTTATTTTCTAATTTTTCTCTCTTTTTTTTTTTTAAAGCGGTAAGCTAGCCTGGATAGACTGTAATTCCCTTCACATGCTTAACAAAGGCCTACTTCTTAGGGTTATTTTATGCTGATAAAGATTTTAATTAGTGCTAATTACTGACATATATTTATTGCTTCAAGAAGCTCTCTGGGTTTGAGTCTTGCACATAGCATTAGAGGACTTGTCAGCAATTGGAATGCCATGCTTTTCCCCCTTAGCCATCAGGACGTTACACTAGCAAACTGTCTGATGGTGGAAGTTGATGGCAGGAAAGGTTCAAACACATGTTAAGAGTAAAGTAGGTTTGTGCTGTGGATACTTGTAAGAAACAAAGGAAAGGCAAAGAGAAATGGGTACAACTGGACTGCAGATACAGATTGGTGATGGCTTTCTAAATCTGTTCCAGTGACTTTTGCTGTAAAACTATTCATTCCAGGCCCATAATTCAGAAAAACCTGTAATTGTGCATAAGTTAAAACATGTACTTAAGACTCAAGAAAATTGATAGTGGAGTGGATGTCAGGACAAAAAAAGATGCTGTTGATGCCCTGCCTGTCAGCTTGCTGGCACTGTCATCGTTTTGCAGTCATTCAGATCACTGCAACTTAAATTAGGGACTTGCAGTCTTATCCATGATGTACTTCGTTGATTTGATACTAGTGCTTGAGCAAGCCTACCTATGAAAATATTCATAGGTTTCTTCTACCAGAAAGACTTTGGTCTCTATTTCATTTTCCTGTATCAAGTAGTCTGTTCTGTTAATTGACTTTGTTTGCCCTGCATGGTATTTCTTCTGACAGAATAAGTGTGCCAGGTCTCCTACACCATTTCCCAACAGTACTAATGTATGACCAAAATTAAGCTAGGAAATGGTTTTGCTCCGCTTTATAACTTTGCCATATTTTTCATGTATATGAAGTTTTGTGATATTTTAAGTTCTTTTACTCAAAGTCAGCAAGTATCTGATCTAATTCAGACCAAGGGCTCCCAGCTGAAGCTTACTGTTCCACATATTTAGTTTCTCATATGATACCATAGGGACTCTACTGAGGAACACACAGTTGAGACTTGAAATGTGCAGATATTAATTCACATTTCAACTTAATACCCTATTTTCATTGAAATCCAAATTTCAGTCTTGTACAGGTCCCCAAGGCATTTGTGATTTGTGGAATGTCCAGTTCCTGACATAGCACCATAAAAATCACCACAGTATCACCAAGTAGTGCAATGCTAGGTTAACCTTTAACAAAGGGGTTGTTGTGCTTTTGGGAAGCTCTGTTTCTTTCTCATCAGTTCTCCAGTTTCTTGCTGATCTGATCTATGTGCACTCAAGTTCCTGTCATGCAGGGAAGCTCAGAACTCCCTTCTTCTGTCCTGCAGTGGAACATCTCCTCCTGCCTCAGAGACATTCCTCCCTGGTGCATGACTCATCTGTGGCAGCTCTTCTCCAGCACTTTCCAGGAGATGAGAGTAATCCCCCATTTCTGGAGAGGAAAGAGGCACAGGGTGCTTAGGCAAGTCCCACACATGGGACGTATGCACAAACTGCACTAGAACATATCCAGTAATTTTGGTACTGTACACATGTGGACTCACAACAGTAGTGTGGTATCATTGTGTTGCAGATCACTGAACAAGATGAATGCTTAACACAGATTACCTTGTGCTGATTGCCTGGATATTTTACTTACTGAAACTGTAAATACTTTATTTTTTGAGGATTCAAGACAGATGGGTATGTGATATCTTAATGCTAACTTTTGCAGCAGTGAAATGAAATCTATTAATATGCTATTCATGTTGAGGGTTGTTTGTAGGCTTCTCTAAGATCTGACGATTACTACTGCTAGGAGTATTTAGACATATATTAGACTTCTGTAAACAAAATATAGACCTCTAATGAGGAAAAAAAATATTTTACTTTACAAAAAAAAGTTGGTAGGTAGCTTGAATATTGCTGAAAATATATTTAAATTCTTTTGTCCAAGTAGAAGTACTCATTACACACCATCATAATATTGAGTGAATTTATGAGAGTCAGGTCAACATATAAAAAATGTTAGCAAGTATTTCCTATGAGTCTTCCCCTTACCCCCCTGCCCTCATCTACAGACACTCTGGAATCCTTGAAAAATAAGTGTCCTGTTTTCCTCCCATAATTACAATCACATCTGGTGATTGATTAGACTGAGTCTCACTTTGAAAGGTGCAAGCTTAAGTGATTGTTGCACAGCTCAAACGTGCACTCTTCTCCCACACTGCAGAACCTGCTGTGCTTTGCTGCTCCAGATGCCTGCTCAGTCTCCTGTTCTCAGTGCTGCTAGCAAATTCCTTGGCACACATAAAAGATTGGGTCTAAACTTGAGTATCAGAATTAGAGTACTATTCCCATTGCATATCCTTGAAAAGCTTTTTCAGTAGAAATCTGACTAGCAGTTTTTATATCCTTTGTTTCCCTTGTTGAATCAGAATTAAGTTTGTTAGTTCTAGCATGTTTTAAATATTCTGTCTTCTCTAGTTCCTGGGAGTCCTCTCTGCCATGCACCTGAAGGAACATAGTTAAATGCATACAAGTTTTTTCTTCACAATTATGTTTGGTTGCAGCAACTGAACTCTGGCATTACAAACAGCAGGGATGATGATGTACAATATGCAAACAATGCAGGATTGTTTTTTTTTTCTTATTGCTATTTTACAATGATAAGAAATAATACATTTGCATCTAATTGAAGAAATTCTTAGGTCCTAAAGATGCAGCCATCAAAGCTAGCTGTCTGACTGATAAAGGGCTTCTTCAGAAGCAGTATCTCACACAACACACAGAAGTATTACGGGGCTCTTCTATACTCAACACAAAGGGCATTTCTGTTTCTCTCCTTAACTCTTCAGATGTTTTTATGTATCATAAAAGAGCTACCACAGATTACAAAAAAAGATTCAGGCTCAGATTCTCCAAACACAGATTTCTAGTCTGAGTAATACCTATGGGTCATAACTGACATAATGCACTATTGTGCCAGTTGCTGTGCAGAATATAAAGAGAAACTGTTCTGACTTTAACTAGCTTTTTCTAATTTGGAAAAGACATAAAGCAGTGGAATAAAACAAGAGGTTCATTTTTTTTTCATGTGGTGAATGGAGATTAATTTCCTTCTGAGTTTTTATAGCAAGCCAGTGACACCACTGGAAGTTGACTCTGGATTTTGTAAGGCCCAGTTCTCACTGGAGTATTGATTTAAAAAAAAAAAATTATTTAATGTATCTGTAGTTTCTTGTTCCTTAGCTTCCAGTGTCATAATAACAGAAAACAGCTTGTGCATGCGACACAGGCAGGTCTGGTTTCTGACTCTGAGATTTAGCATAAGAATTTCTATTTGTTAAAAGCCTTTGCTAATTGAGTCTTTATGCTGAGTGCTGTTTCATTTAATAGGAGAACAAAATGAAGCCATGGGCTTTTTGATGAAAGATGGAAAGGGATTTTTAATTGTTTTAATAATTTTCCTTCCCCTTTGCAATTAATCTACCTTCTAAAAACCCTTTTTTGATAGGAAACAGAGATTGCTGGGAACTTGATAGAGAACTGAAGTCATAAAATATGTTTGTCCACTATTCCCTTCCTCCCTCCCTCCTGCCCCTTTATGGCATTTTAAAACCACATTTGTGGCTTCGCATTTTAAAATTTAATAGCAAGAATTAATTACTTTAGCTTTTCTAGGCAGGTTAGATCTGTAAATACCAAAGACCAAGTAAAGCTAAACATGATACTTTTGTTTTGCTTCCAAATGTAGCTAGAGTTCATATGCTAATACAACAGATTCTTTGTGCCTTCAAATCCCATACCTTTGTTTCAAATTCAAGTTGATTTATGGTATAATGTACATCCAATTTATACATGCCCTAGAGAGCACATCATATAACTACTTGAAGCAGGTCAATAGCTTCATGATTGAGTTGGCATAAATATTTCAGTACGATGATCTTAATCAAAGAGTATCTTGCTTTCAGTAGCATGGTAATATCCTGTAATCACACATAGTTCATGCATGCAAACCTCTGATTTAGAAGTTCTTATTCATAAAGCACTTCATGGTGTATATAATGAAGAGAGAGCTTATGTTCACTTCCTTATATTATTATATTTTAACACTCTCAAACCCCATTCTATTGCAATAACCATCAACTGGACTTAGGTCACTGCATTGCATCAAGCCAGTGAAACCTTCAACCTTTTCTGAGGGCTGCTACATCCCTCAGGCCCTGCCATCTTCCCTCTGCCTTTCCTATATTGATCTGTGGTGAACGTCTGTCACATTTCATTCAGTTGCTCACAGAAGTCAGCATCTTAAGTCTATGGTGAGACTTTTTTTTTTTTTTAATTCTTATAGCAATATGAGGAAGGCTCTCCTGGATCAGCACAGTGGTCCATCTGGTCTAGGCCAGTGTACTTGACCGTGTCAAGATGATGCTATTTAGGGAAGACATGCTTGCTTGCCTAGCTTTGCAGTTAAATACAGACTGGAAGCAAAGCAAAGGGTGGCTGAGTGAACACACCTGAAGACAACATGTAATATTCAGAGTCAGTCTTCTGCATCTGTGCTCACATAACATACATAAATGTTGATGCTTTGGGCAAGTTTGTTCACTGTCTAGAACCAGTTCTGCTTCCTTGGTGAAATTCAGACAAAACCTTAGTTAATATCATTCTGGAAGAAAGCTTCTTGCTCCTGCAGGTACTTGTCAATCATCTTTTCATCACACATGATATGAATCTGCATAGAATACTTACATGTTTACATACATATAAGAGCAGACCTTCCCAACAGGAAGAATTCACTCCAATTCTACAGGGGAAATTGAACACTCCTCCCTACTTCCCTGCCTTGTCATGTAAGAGAGATGATGAGATTGTTTTACAGGAAGTAACCACACTACATAAGGATACCTTAGCCTGCAAAGGTAAAGTGTTTTTGTTTATGTGTGACAAGCAGAGAAGGGGGAGACAAGGGACAGAAACCGATGACAGCAGGTTTAGGACTGGAGTCTGGAAAGTTTCCATCACAGTATGTAGCGTGACAGCATTATTTCAGTTGGACCTGAGAATTGTGGTGAATGGGACAGAAAAAGAAAATAGTTCAGAAATATTTTTTCCTCAACCAGCACATCATGGTCAGGTATACTACTGAACAGCCAGGGGCCACTAAATTACTGTCAGCATTGTGATGACAAGCACCCTCTGTTTTGAGCATGGGTGATAATTTGAAAGCATTGAATCTTGACCATTCTTATTTTGTTTCAGCAGCAGAGAAAAAGTGATGGTGGAAGCCTGAAAAAAGCAGTCACTTAAGTGTGACTAAGTCACTGCTAAAAATGGCTCAGGAATGTCCCTGAAGTGCTCCCCATATGTGGAAATGGGGAGCTAAGCTGAACAGACTTCCAATGGCAGGTCTTGGGAATCCAGGTTGTTGGGATTGTTTCACAAATTTGGATCTGCAAGCTAAACTTATCTTCAGCTACTGAAATCCTCTGCCTAATTGGGTTAAGAATGCACGATAATGTACATAAGCTTGACTTAATTGGGTTCCTCTGAAGTTACAGGCAGGACTTCTATAATTGTGTGAATTCTGCATTTATAATGATGAAATAAAATATTCTAAGTTTATTATTAAATATATATATATATTTCCATTTTAGCAACTATGCAGCCTAGGTAACAACTTTCTGGCACTGCAGAAGCTTCAAGGAGAAAGGCACCCCATTCTTAATTAGACCACTTCAACTTCAGCTAAAATGTTTGCTTCTGTCACAGTTGCTCATTTGTTTTTCTCTATTTTACAATGTCTGGAAGCATAGAATAAGTATTCAGAATACTGTCTATGCAGAGAAAGCTCTAGAAAAGATGAAATGGAGTCTAGTATTCCACTCCATATGAATTCTCCACTTGTAGACTATAAGCTTAAAATAACAAGTTTCTCATTTAATTCAAGAAAACTAATGCAAAAAATGAGATAAACTACTCATGTCACTTCATATTTCACATGTGAAGTACTTCATTCTAGAGAAGTCAGTCCATAATGCTGCCTTCTGCAAGTGATGAACGTAAGTGAACTTTCTGTCATCTGTCATTTTCTATTATTTTGGAAAATGAAAGGTCCTGAAGAACTTACTATTTTACTGTAAACTAGTGACACTAATTCAGAATTGAATAGTCTGATACAGAAAATTATATCCTCACCTAAACCACGACTCTGCTAGATCTGCAATAGGAGCAAACATCAGTCATTGCCTGCAGCTAGTTTACTTGAACCCTTGCAATAGTGGTTAACTTAATGGCTGATATGATCCAGATGTGTGTTTTCTTAAGGCAAACACAGAGTATATGAACAACAGCAGTCAGATAGATAGCAAAATGACTTCTTACTGTTATGGTGTACATTTTGTGCTATAATTCAGTCACAAAAATAAACTGAAAGAAAGATAAATAAACGATCATTTCAACTAGTATTAAGTGGCCTTCAAAAATCCAGAACGTTGTGTGAATGAAGACATTTTTAGAAGGGCCCCTCAATGCTTAATAGAAACACATCCTCATCTCTCTTCTCTATTCCAAGAAAGTATCTTTGAAGACTGACCCAGAAAAAATGACACTCCTCCTATCTCATTGAGTCAAAGCTTTCCTATGCTCTCTTTCTCGCTCACGAAAAGACAGCTTGTTGCAACTTTCCTTCCTTTTCAGTTTGCATATTCTACAGTTTTTCCACTTTTTTGCTATCTAGTCTGAGTTCATTCCATGAGCTAGCCTGAACAAATGCAGCAACTCCCCCGCACCTCTTGAATTATTCTTCTAATAGCATTCCTAACATAATAGAGAAGCCAACAAATCCTACCTTTCTGTGCTTTCACCATTTTTAATCTCTGGCTTGCCCTTACTCTGTCAAAAATCTCATTTGTTAATTCTGACTGGAGCTTCTGCTGTCTAATGAATGTCTGTCTGAAAACAATTTACTTGGGACGCTTAAAGTGTCTCTCCTGCATGAATGCTTTGGTGGTAAACAAAACTGACCTCACAAGGCCACTCCTTCCAGGTAATACTTAGCAGGGTGTAATGCTGTAACGCAATGGAAAGCACTGCAATGACAGCAGAGTAACAAAGCCCTAAGCTGCAGCAAGTACAAGCTCATACGCAGCAGCTCTAAGCACAAAAAAAAAAAACAAAAGAAAGAATCTGCTTACCCTTGGAAGGCCTCAGGTACATAGGGATCTCCAGCAAGACACCCTTACCTCCACTGCCAACCCTTAAATAAGGTCTGGGAAGGGGTGGATCCTGGCTCCATTCCTTCTAGTCACTCAGGACCATTGCATACACCTGAGCTCCCCTGAGTTTGTCCTGCCTTCCCACCAGGTGTTCCATCTCTGTGACTCAGCATTTCTGCTACACAGGGTCACTAGCATCCTTTACCATTAGCCATATTCTTAGTTGAAAGTTGCCATTAATCTCCAAAGTTATTGTGGACAATATGAGATTAAAACAACCACTTGTTTCTGAAAGAAGAAACTAGGAGTAGAAAATAAAATACTGAAAACAGCTTCTTCTGTTTTGTTTATATATTCCTCATTCCTGCTCTTATAACAGTACATCTACAATGTGTTTAGGCTTTATTCCAATACATCAAAGGCTTCTATTTCTTCTACCAACTTCTTCAAAAACCTCCAGAAAACTATGACCTGGGGCATCACAAATCTATCGTATTCAGGAGATGCTATTTTATATAATCAGCTCTCTTGTGTCCTGTACCTGCAGAAAATTCATTCTGCTTCCCATCCTGGACTTTAATCTTTCTCCATTTCTCTGCCCATTGAGCATTTCAGAAGTATTTCTCAGTAACTCATTAAAAAAAAACACACAAAAAGCTGCCAAGAGCTTATGCATTTTGAGGTCATAGATTCTCTGGCTGCTCCGATGAAATGATTTTAGAGGAGTTAAGTTATTGAATATGTTCCTAGCAGCTAAGATGCTATCAAAATATCAGCAAAGTGAAATTAATCCTAAATTTTTGAATACATATGTATAAGATAACATTCTCACTCTATCCAAAGGGACGTATCTCTGATGAGTAGGTTATGCTTTTCTATATATATACATTTCTTATCCTATTAAAGGAAATGGAGGCCTACCTCTAGTGGGTTTAATTAATTAGTATTTAACTCAAGAAATTCCCCTGCCATTTGCCATCAAAGCATTGCAGAAATGTTTTTCAGATCTTGCTAGATGATGTAAAATTGTCTGACAACAAGAACTACTTTTGAACAGATTAATCTAAATACACGTATCCAAGTAGAGAAAAGCCAAACTAGGTACCCTAGATTTTCAGAGTTAACTTTCATTTCACATAGTTTCTTGGAGAAAAAGGAGAACCTCAGGTGTTGCATTAGGCCTTTTCACAAACACTGATATTTAAACACCAGAAAACTGTGTGGTTTTTTTTTTTTTTCCTGCTCTGCTCTGTGCTAATGATATGATTTTTAGCCTCATAGTGCCTGTTAAAATGAAATTATACAGACTTAGAATTATCTCTTCTAACAGGAGACAAGGCAAAACATATCAGAGCCAACGGGAATGCATGCAGTTTAGGGATTTTGTTGTTTTACAGATCATAATATTCTCATAATACAAGAGAGATTACGGAAATATGGCATAGTCTTATTTTGTCTGACATGGTAAAGAAAGAAAGATTTAAAGGATTAGTCTTGATGACTTAGCTGTTCCTTTGCAATGTATTGTGATATAATAAGAAATAATGCAGTGCATATCCTGAACATAAAAGAGAGCCTCTGGTCAGAATCTCGTTAATGCCAGAAATGATTTAAAGCTAGCTAGCAGTCCCAGTTTTCTGTCCCAGAAATGACAACACAAGACGTGACACCTCTTATTCTAATACTACATAAGAGCATATCATGCATACGATTAAGATATCATTCAAGAAAACTAATTCCTTTGTATTCACTTTTCTTCACTGTTAGAATCCTGAGGACAGTACCAGAAAGCAGGGTTAGGTTTTAGGTGGAAGCTTCTACTTTGACAAGAAATGAAACTGCCTTCTTTCTTTTCCTAGTTCTTTGCTTTTTGAGAGGGATAGGCTAAAGATGCAAAGTGGTAGAACTGTTTTTCACTCAAGTCAGCTAAGTGCCCCATTTACACATTCATTAGACATAAAGCTTCACTCACTGTGCTAACAAATCACCATAATGAAGTCTTTACACACCCACACACATTTATACACATGCTGTTGCTCAGCTTGCACCTGCAATGTTGGTGAATAGATGTGTAATTGTATATTTACGTTGCTGAGAGAACAGTTAGCTACTAGGCAAGGTCTATATAGCTACAGTAAGTAAAGCTTCTTTTTTTTTTTCTCTACATTGCTATCGTTGACAACTTTTTGGAAGCTGCTTTATGGCATAAATCAAACCATGCTGTTACACAACTCTGGAAGACTTTTCCAAGGAGCCTGTAGCACCTCCATTAGGGTTGGCATTTAGTCATGAATGCACTGGGCACCTGGTCCTGGGCTTCTGTCTCTTGTGGAGTCAGAGATACAGGAGCTAACAGCTCCTAATAAGCTGAAAGCAAAGGGAAGTGCTAGAGAGCAGAAGTTTAAACACAGTCTTACGGCTAAAGGAAGTTGTTTAGAAGGGGTCAAAAACTGCTACTAGAAGAGTTTCCTGAAAATAATAGCATATGCTAAAATCTTCAAAATCGGTCATGTTTGTGTTGCTAATAGCAATACTGCATTTTTTGCTTTGAGCTTTTCAGTCAGATATTACACTAACAGGATACCACAAATCAGTAACCCCATTCTCAGAGGGGCTACATCAGGGGCCTGAAGTCGTAGCACAGGCACCCAAACTTTAAAATCATGATTATTATTGCAAAATTTTTAATTAGACCTTCTTAAAATCAACATCTTGTTCCCTCATTTTGCCTGTAACATACACCTGTGCAAAAAAAACCCACCTGGATGTTTTATATCAACCCGAAATAGCACTGACATTCCTATATAGGCATTCCTCCCATGCAACAAGCCTGATGACTGACCCAGTGCTCCTGCTCTCATCTTGTCATTGGGATAGCTTTCAGGCGGTAGGACTTCAAAGCAACGACTTCAAAATAGTGTGTGTGGAGTGGCTTTAAGTAGCTGCTTCATTTCATTATTCTTCTGCTCAGAACTCACTCTGCCTTCTGAGATGTGAAGAAGGCTTCATCTATTCCACTGCCATCTAAGTATATTTGAGGTGGCAAGTGTGTTATTTAGGATTATTTCTCATGACAGATGGGTTATTTACAGCAATTGTTTCCCAAAGATATACATGTAATCATTTTCATAAAGTGGCATCAGCTCTGGAATCGCAAATGTTACAGTGTATTTGTTTAGCTTTGCTTATTATCATGCAAATCAGCACATTCAAAGTGGCGTTTGTATAAGTTGTGTGTGTGTGTGTATATATATATATATATATATAAGCATATAACAAAACAGCCAACATTTGAAGTGGCACAAATAACCCATCCCAATGATGTGACTAAGCCTCATGGGATGGACAATTTCACTGCCATTGCATATGGAATTCTTATTCTGTAAACAGCAGAATTTCAGTCCTTTTGGGAATAGTGCAGTTACTTGAAGCACGCACACAGTGTGCAGTTTGTTAGTCCATTATATACACTTTGTTTACTAAACAACAAGAGATTTGATGAAATGATCAGGAGACAGAAGTAGAATTTTTCAGCTATTCATAACTTTGTGGCTGATTTAACCATTCACCTAGAATTGTAATGCAGAACAAGTAATTGCACATGTTAATGGCAATTACAATAACTAACAGGCATACTTGAGTGGTTTGCATATGCACTCATGGGATTTCTGTGCATACAAATGATTTGTATATTTCAGCATTTGATTTCACATATTTTCTTCCCTATATGTATAAGAGCTCCCTTCATACATAGTGGCCATGCCTATATCATTTCTGTGCAATATTTTATACTGAATTTTCAAAACGTTTAAGCACACAATCACATTGCTCCAACCAAGTTATTGTATTTGTAACTGACTACTCAACTGCTTAAGCAGATGGGGGGAATAAGGCTTTTGTTTAAACAGGGGGGGATAAGGCTTTTGTTTAAACAAAGACTAACTCTTAATGTATTTGATTAGTTTGGGCTGTCATATTTACCAGAAATATAGAAAATTTAGACAGTGAATGTTGAAAAATCCCATTATCTGTCGTCGTGGTCCTTCTTGAGAAACCACCTGTGGATCATCCTACTTCCTACGCAATCAGTAGCATAGAGGTCAGAATTTGGCCAGATTGCTGTTTCTCCCTCAAGTTTTTGTTTTTTTTTTTTCCCTTTTAATTATCTGAGTTTTTCTTTGTTAGTTTTATTTTGTTGTTGTTTTTAAGCCTAGGTAAGCCCAGCTACTGGACTATTACCCTATATCCCTGTTCTATACATTGTTTTCAGTTTCCCAGGAGTCACTTCATATACTCTTTGCCACAATGGCTTTTAGCATGTCTAACTCTCTGGATTGGAATGGTTAAAAAAGGTTATCCTACCATGGTTCAAACAGGGAGTGTTTCCCTGGCGCTGCATGTCCCTAGGGTGTGATCACCTTCATAGAGCAGAAGATGATGACAAATTCTTCTCATACCCATTTACAAAGGGCTACATTTTAGTTTGAGTGGCACTCAGCTTTTCTGAAAGAACCACAAACTCAGGAGCTGTCATCAGGGATATCTACTTTCAGTTTTGGTTTCTCCACATTTAAGATGTGTCAGTTCCTTTCCAGAATAAATCAGGTAGTGTCTTCCGAGAGGTCATAGCTGACATGAATGTTTTATAGGGTGAAGGAATCGTACCAAACATAGGGTTTTTTTTTTCTCTCTGTCTTTACTTTTGGAGAATTCTGATGAGATTATCCTTGAAATATCCATACAACCCAGTTTACCATGAAATTGCAAAAAAAAAAAAAAAAAAAAAAAAAAAAAAAAAAAAAAAAGGCAAAGTAACCTCTAAGTTCACAGAACCAATGGGTAATCCAGAAAGTTTCAGCTGTATCATTCGTATGCTCTGGCAGTGTTATAATGCAGCTAGACTTTCTTCAGGGAGTACAATGACTCACTGCAGAAGACACTGAGCTAATGACAGTTGAAGAGTTCTAATGATGCCTTTTGTGTACAAACAAAGAAAATATCCATTATATTCTGCTCTCATTTTATTAATTAGACATTCATTACCCAATGCACTATCAATTAAGCCTCTTTGCAGAAATTCTCAGTATGCTCCCATTCCTTTTATTGATAATAAATATGCAAGTCTTGGATTAAATGTCTGAATTGTTAGAGCAGGTTTAGAGGATAGAAAATGGTCAACTTCTTTACAGTATGACCCAAGACACTGATGACATAATTATAGCAAGCTCCAGTGGACAGACAGCTATACAAAGAGTGCATTCCCAAATGGCCCTGTCCAAACTCATACTGGTTATGGGCCAACCTAAAATCCAAATCCAGGAGTATCTCAGTATACATACATATCAGAATGCCCTATGTTGGACTGTGCTGAAGAGAGGCATATCATAAACCATGTTTATTCAAATCACAATTTCTTATTTGAGGGTGTTTTTAAGAAGACAAAATATTGAAGTTCCCACATACAAGGTACCAGATTGCCATGTTAGTCTAGAAGCACATTCAAACGGTTCCATCTATTCTTATTTTGGCTGATTTATCCTAAAAGTTATGGTGGTCTTTCTCATTTAATAGAATTAAGCAACATCTGTACAAAGCAAATTTTGAATAACCAAGCATATGTTTTGCACGTGTGCAAATAAACTTAACTAAGAGTTGCAGTCAGAGAGGGTGCTGACATAAGGAACTGGACTAGAACTGAGTCACACCGTTTGTCTTTGGCTGTTGAACTAGTATAAATTTTGAACATTTTACAGAAATAATCTCATCAGTGCACATTGATGATAGTGTCAGGAAAACTGGATTTCTATCAAGGAGAATATGCAGATAGTATGGAAGAAGATGCAAATGTATTACTCATCAGAAATTATTTGTTCAGCTATATTGGCTTTCATTGCATCCAACTAAAGCAGTAAGGGATGTACAAACAAATTAAGGTCACTCTATTATCTTAATTAGTAACTGCTAATTTGTATTGCTTTCTCAGCCTGTCAAACAAACCTAGTTTTGCCTCAAGTTCCCCAGATGATCTTTCTGAAGACTTTCAGATGGTATTTTATTTAACTGATGCTGGCTTGAAATGGGAACAGGTTTTGCCTTTCTCAATCTAGTTAAAAATGAGAATTAGAGAGAAAGATCTCCTTTTTATATTCACAGTTTGAATTTCATGCATGAAATTCAAACAGGCATGAAACAGCGCTGAAGCTATTAGATTATTTTTAGCTCTACCTATTACATGAGCTGTTCTAAAGTGGAGAAAAAAATACTCAAATATATGTAAAGATAAAAGCAATACATGAAACACAGCATTTCTGAATGTATGCCAGCATCTGCATCAATGATATTCATGAGACAACTTCACTGTAAAACAATCACGCAGAGCCTGAATTCACAGCCTGAACAATTACAGTAAAAACTGGTGGAGTTAATGTGGGCACTTATTTAATCTCCATTGTAGTACTGAAAGATGGCAATCATACAGCCCAGCCATAGTGCTGCATTTTGGCCTTAGTTTTGGCCTTAGTTAGTTACCAGTCACAACAGTAATGGGTGGCTTTAAACTCAAATGGGGAAAAGTTGTAAGAAAAAGCCATTTTGTTATGTGCAGTATTACTGGTACCAACCATACTTGGCCACCTGTGATTACTAGTGGGCTAGGTTTTCAGCTGGAGGAAAGGGCTCTCTCTTCTGTGGAATCAAGACAGTTAACTCAAGCTGAGGAACTGGCATATTCTGTTTTCTTATCTTTCAGTCTCTCCCACATACACCCCCGTTATCTTTAAAATCTGTTTTAACTGCTTATACTGGGCAGGGGAGGAGAAGAGAAGCAAGGTAATTTCTTGTCAGAGTAATTGTCTTTTACACCGTTTGAAGCGAGAAGATAGGTCTGTGCAACATCATAGGAAAACAGTCTCAATTCGCTGTTGAAAATCCACCCTTGGTCATACAAATATGTACATGAAACAAAACTGAATGGGGTGCATGAAAACGACTAGCCTGTTGCTTTTATAGAAGGTTATTGATTCTTAGATCACAGTCCTGAGTATCCTGCCCACACCTGAGTTTGCATGAATTGCAGTTCTTGCTGCGGTTTTTGTGGAGGTCTGGGATAATAGGAAGTCCTCCTGCATGCAATAATTGTTAGCACAAGTTCCTGAGCAGTGGGCAATATCCAAATGAAATAACAAAGTTATCTAGCTGCTTATTTTCTTTCCATAGAGGCAAATGCTTACCTAATAAAGGGGTAAAGGGAAGTATTTCTAAGAATTTCAACCAGTTATGTGCCCTTTTCTATTATATTTATGTTTCTGTGTATTTTAAAGGGATTTGGGGTTGTCTACTGCTTCACAAGCTTTGGTATATAAGAGGAATGTTGAATTCAGATTTTGGAAACTCCAGCACAGAGTCCTCTGAAATTCAACAGGAGATGGTCCAATAAATAACCACTGCATGTTAGTATTCTCCTGTAAGGACTGCTTGTGATCCAATCTATTGATTTTTTATTATGCTTTCATAGACTATGAGTATACGGGTTGTACATATACATGCTGACTAGTATTTTTAGCAAGAAGTATTTTTGCTTCAAGAAGCTCAAATAACATTTTGATTGGTCTTCTTATCTTTTACAAGCTCTGGATTGACTTAGTGCACTAATGATGTCCTCTTGAAATATTTCCTTTATCTAAGTTGCACATCTGTGAAACAATAAATTGAAATGTACAGGGACTCTAATGAAAATAAAATGAATCCATATTTGAGATGTCATCAACAGGGATTATTCCTGCTATGCAAGTGATAATGTAAAAATATTTTCACTATGCTCTGCATTGCATGCTTTTGAACATAAAGATCTTCAATCTGTAGATGTAGCAGAAAGGTACTAAGACAGATTTATTGGTTAAAAACTAGTGCTCACTGTATTTTTCTAATATAAGAACATCTGTGTTTTCATGAACAGAAGTCATGTGTTGCTGAAAGCAAAGCTGAAAGGGTTTTTTTAGTTCCCATTGATGAAAAGTTAAACTTTCATCTATTCCTTGTATGTACTCCTGGCCATTCTAATAGTTCTCTCTAGTAAGTCTGAAGGCTAGAAGATCAGTTGTCATGGGAACTGGCAGCAGATGACTCAAGAAAACAAAATTAAATGTTGGCTTGATGTCAACAGCTAATCTAGTGCCCTGCCAACTGAAATCACAGTTAACACGAGCCATGCCTAACAAGCAGTGATTTGAACAGTTGCAGCCAAAGATAGAGCTTCTCACCCTTTGCACAGGAGAATATTAAAAAAATTGAAACTAATGAGGGGACACAATTAGTCTGGGAACAGTGAAGGTTAAAAAAAAAAAGTTATAATTGTTGTGTTAGAGCCTTTAGCAGCTATAAATCAGAGTATCTTTGACAACAAAATCATGATATCAAACTAATTACCATTTCAAGATATGTGTTAGCAGTTTCAGAGTCTGTAAGATTGATTTGCACTGGGACACAGTCCAAAAATAGTTTCAAATTGTGGTTTTAGCACATTATCTAGAAAATCCAATTATTATGCTGTAAGTTATTTTGCAAAGGAACATGATTAAACATATAATTTTTAGGCCTTGAATTTATACTAATAATGATGTTTTTTTCTAAATAATCATATCTAGCTGCTGCTTTTTTTTTTAGCAATAGACTTTAAGGCCTGAAGAACAACACTAAGGGCTGTAATTTCAACAATATGTAAGAAATGTCTTTTACAGTGATGGAAAATACAATTTCAGTTAGGAACAATCCTTGAATACTTTGATCCTCTTAGTAACTGTTAAATTAGCTCATATGGAATCGTAATTAAAAATAGAAGTCTTAAGATATCATAAGTGTTTAGAGCCTGTTTACATAAATGTAGACTATGAAAATCCATACAATTTCACTTAGGAAAATAAAGTGGATTAATTAAACTTTTTTAAGTCTATGTGGACACTCATGTCCAGAATTAAACTGAGCTCAGTTTAATTTAGCTTTGTTCTTTTCTAAAGTAAATGAACATGATGAATTGAATTAAGACTGCTTTAATGCAGAGAATAGTCATGCAAATTTAGTGTTGTTTAATTAAGCTCACCAAGCACACAAAATTAGATAATTTGGATTAGTTTTTTAAGCATTGTCATGTACACAAACCATTATGTACATTTAAAGGACAACTTTTAGGCTGAAATGTCTGTGTGCAGTACTATATTAGATCAGTTATTTAAGTAAATGTACAGTGATTGACTTTTTCTTTTGGGATTTCCCATATACATTACTGCTGCGTTCTCTCTAGTGATAATTCGTATTCCAGACTCCGTGCTTTTGGAACATTGTCTAACTTTACCACAATAAACCAAATACATCTCCATGTTTCAAGTCCACACTCAAATGAAATGTAAGTCACATAACCCTACATAAAAATGAATAAGTAAATAAATAAAACCCTGTATTTGTGAAAGACTACATACATCTGTTCAAGGGAGTGAAAATGTGTACCTATCTCAGTCTGCATATGAGGGATTATATACACAGTCTATTCTCTATGATGTCCTTCTATGGAAGCTGAAGTTGAGGAGTAGACAAGAGCAAAGAGAAATAGGCTTTTGTTGTAACAATGCAATGCTTGGGTTAGTGTGTGCATCTGAGACATTGCAGACACACTGTGGACTGCTTCTGAAAAAGTAATTTGTGGCTGCCCTATCATGAAGCAATGAGGGAGTTGTGCTAGAATATCATGTCTTCTGAGATCGTGCAATTTATGATCTTTATTCAAGACTGCCTAAAGGCACAATTTAGCCCATATTTTGTACAAGGCAATTCAAAGAAAAATAGATGCAAGTGCAGTGCACAGTTCTGGGTTTTCTTCCATCACATCTGAATTATGTATTACTAAGAGCAAAGAATGTTAGAAACGCTATCTCACATTTAACTATTTGCATTATACTCCACATAGAATGTTCAGTAAAGAATGTAGTTGATAAATACAATTTAGTTTTATGTGTTCTTTTTAAAATCTTTTCTATCTATCTTTTCTTCCTACCTTTTTATTTCTGTGTAGTGTTTTACTGAGTTAATATTGGTCTGCATTTTTTTAGTGAGATTTTGACTTTTTAATGAATTTAGATCATATCCTTCTATAGGTTGTATGTAGTCTGAGCTGACCTTGGTGCTGAATACTGGAGTGGTCTCTAAAAATCACTGGTACTCCCAGTACTAATTGATAGAGATAGATACGTGCTTATGAGGATAGATATAATGTCAGTATATCTCAGTCTTACTATGATTAATGTAGTGCCTGTCTCAAATTCTTAGAGCTATTTTTGTGGGAAGCTGATCAAGAGAGACACAAGACGATAGTCCATGAGTCATTATTGAACAAGAATTCACCAATTCATCACACTGTGTATGTATATCCATAAAAACAGTAGCCAGTTTTAGTCATCAGAGTAATGAAAATATGCTATGTTATGGGTCATGCAACATACATTATGATAATAATCAACAGTTTAATGATTTATTCTGTATATGAAGGACAGAAGTCCATGTTTTCAGAACTGACTGCAAACAAAACACATACTTTCACATAGTGTGCAAATTGCCATCTCATTGATTATTCTATTGAAAATCACCAGAATTTCAATGATAGTGAAACACAGATTGTAAAGTAATACCTATTCAGTGTGGGAAGAAACAGGAAAAAAACAGCAGACCTGTGGAAAATATTTTTACTGCTATATATTTGCTGTTGGGTAAATTAGGACTTTGGAGTCTTGACTGATTAGAATAGGGAGCAGCTATCTCTTTCTGTCTTCTCAACATGAGGTACCTAATCTTCTCTACCCTCTTACACTCACAGGGTAAAAAAAAAAGGAGTAGCTATGTTCAACCACATATTCAAGATGGAAAAATATACAGAAAGGATATGTAATTTCTCAGTTTTACGCCATTTTCCTCTTTCCCCTTTGCAGTCATTTCTGGGCTTGGACAAGATTTTACACAATCCAGTTGCATAACAACCTTTCAGTGAACCATTAAATTGCTTACACATGCAACAAATTTTTATGACACGTGATAAAAAAGAAAAAAAACAAAACAAAAGGCCTTCTTTAGAAAACAAAAGGAAGTTATTGGCACATTTTAACAGTCAAAATATCCTGATCAAGAGACATGGGGATAGTGGTATATATTTTGTGTCTTTTGAAAATACTGCTTAGGACATTTTTAAAAAGCTTCCATGAATATACTGGAATATCTGGTCTATTTTTTTACTAACTGCAATGTTATTTTCAAATCAGGCAAGGTAACAAATGTCAATTGAAGTAATAAAAAAGTACCCAGAGCACATCAAGTGAAGCTTTAAAAAGCTTTAAAATCAGAATTTCTGATTTAAAGAGTAATTGTTTCAAATCGTTGATTGCAAAGAAGGAATTCCCATCTCAAAATTGAATACAAGCACCATTTATAAGTATTTCAGAAATACTGAATAAATAATAGTTCTAATTTCATTAAAACCTGTTTAACAGGGATTCCTCAAATGCGACTTTTTCTTCAGTGTGTTCCAAAGTGTCTACAGTTTCTATCTGAAGAGTTCTAAAATTAGCACATAGTGTTCTGATATACAGAGACAGTTTCACTCTTTTTTTTCTTTTCCTAAAAAGCAGGAATCAGAAGCAAACCTTGGATTTTCAAGAGGTAACCTAGCAAATTTGTCCCCACCTACTCCTTCCTCAATGGGGAAACAATATCTTAAGTGGAGTTTGGTATGCCAAGTTTGTGCTACATCCTGCTGCAGTCATTACCTGGTAAATTTGACAATTTGATGTCTTTGTAATTGAAAGACTTTTAAACAAAGGGTGAAGTAAAACTGCAGAAGATGGAGTGTTGCCTAACATCAGTGAAAGGGCTCACTATTTGGAGCCAGCAGAGAATACCTTGTATTCTAACTGTAATCTCTAGAAGATCTACAATCTGATTATAAATAAATCAGTCTTCAGTCTTCTTGAGCACACTGCTGGCTCACGGTTAACCTATTGTCCACAAGGACACCTAGGTCATTCTCAGATTCTTAAAGAGTTATTTTAAAAAAGCACAAAATCACTGTAGAGATTGTTTATTCTTGCAGCGTAAATTGCTAGAGGTGCTTCACATATGGAAGTGTAAAAATGAGTCTCATGCAAAATGGCAAATTTAAAGTGTAAGTCTTGCTAAAGAGGAGAAGTTCTAAATCTGAAGTTAAGCCATTCTAAGCTTTTTGGTAATTTTGCCCATTAAAAAGCCTATAAAACACTAACTTTTTCCAGCATGTTGATTCATTTGTTAGCACTGTCCTGAGCCAAAAATTTCAATTCGTACTGATCTCTGCAGTTTGCCTCAGAAGCCCTCCAGCACCACACATGACCATGACACAACTCCTCCACTGGTTAACAACCAGTTCTTGTGACCAAGAGAGTAATGATTCATATACACTTCTAGAACAGAGGTGGTCTTAGTTTTAGTTTTCAGCAAAAGATTTAAGATGCTTTTGCTAGATTTTCAAACTTGTGTGCTTAAATTTCAGGTACTTGGATGCTTAGCAAATGTGGATTTAAACCTCAAAGAAGCAAAGAATGTTTGCACATAAGGCATCTCACTGACAGATGAATCCTATTAGCTTTGCTAAGACTATGTACTTACATTTAAACATATGTTTAGGAACTTTGCTGGGTCAGATACTTTAGTTTACCTTAATATTTGTTGTTTAAATTTGAAAATGTAGGTCTTTGGTTGTCAGAGCTTTTTCCACACCTTCAGCAAATGAAAAGGTTGAAGCTGTACACAAAATGGTAAAAGTCTTTAAAAAATAAAAATAAAATAAAATACAAGGCTATTTCCCTTCTTCTACTATAAATTTTCTCTACCCAGCTATCCAGTATTTTGATCACAGACTTTATCCACCCAATTTTATATTCAGGAAAAACAGGGAAAGGCTAGTATTGCCAGTAACAAGGTGAAGAGACTTGGAAGACAACTCAACATCCTTCTTTCCCTTATGATACAGCACAGAAAAATTGTTAGACTTGCAGCATGTGCCTGAGAAATTATAACAGGGAGTACTTACTGAATAACAATTAGATTAATGGCCAGATACTGACTGATAGTCAGAATAATGCTCACTAGCATACTGCTACTAAATATGGGGGGGAAAAAAAAAGGGGAGAGATTTCTTTTCAACTTGTCATTGCTTTTCCTTTTGTAAGATATTTAATCTTACATTACTGATTTAGCAACATAAAAATAATCGGGAAACACGGACTTATCTACAAGTAAACATCCCCTATTTTTATGCAGGATAGAGAGAATCAGATACCTCTGAAATGCAAAAGTTATGCTAAGAAAATTTAAAGAAATCCTTATACAGAACATGTATGCATACTTATTGTATATACTTATACAAAAATGTTGACTTAAGTTATGCATTTGATTGTAATCAAAAGATTCGCAGTGATGTTAACAACACTTTATTCAACTTTTTCCTTGAAATATCTCTTAGACAGTAAGGGGCTGTCCACTGATGTCTCTGTTTCACCTGTATTCATTTAATTAAAATAAATCAATCTTACATTATCCACACAATTAGTGCACTCTTACCAAAACATGTAATTTATGTGAATTGCAGTGGATTATGCATTTACTGACTGCTTAAACTATTATGGAAAATAAATATAGCAGTTGTAGAAGGTGTATAGGAAGACTCCGTAAGAGGTAAACAAAAGTCAATTTATATTTCATGGACAAAAAGGACTGTTTTATTCAGAATTTCTAAGACATTTTTGAAAATTAGTTTAGATTTCCTCCCAGGATTTAGGAAATTTACTAGCTGTTTTAAGGGCAATAGGTATACTCAGTGCTCATAGGTGGGCTTGTTTGCTTGAACACTGGAATTACTTGACATAAAATCTACTGAAGGAGTTATTGTTCCTTTATTTTAGAAGTACTTCTCTTTAGAACTGAAAAATGTTAAATTTGGAACATGAGTTTAATGTCCATCAACCCTTAATATGTAATATAGTAGTACCTGTTGGTAGGGACAAGATACTTCTGAAAAGTCAACAAAGAGCTGAAGCAGCCGCAGAATAAGATTTCAGCAAAGAACTGTGAATGCTGACTAATTTGAAAATGTGCAAGAATTCCTATACCTGTGTTTTTGGCCAGACACATTGCAAGCACAGACCACCTAAAACAAGAACTGTTCTTCACTTTGGTATTATTTTCTGTGTCACTGCCATGGAATACTTGAACAGAACAGTCACTGTGGTCTTATGTCTGCTTTTGCTTTCATGTAAGAAAGCCAATGTTTTTAAATTTAGATGGTAATAATATGTTCCCAGTGACAAAGTAACATACAAAACTGTTCTGAGATACAGCTCACTTGAAGCTGAAAGCAATGTAGCTGGTCACTGAGAGTTGTCTCTTCTGGTTTCTTTTAAATCTAGAGCAACTGTTTTTCCAAAACATTTCAGTGTTAAGTCTCCCTAATGAAAGCATTTAGGATTGCAGGAAGAGAAGGCTATTTTCCTGTGTTCTGGAAAGTGTGCTTGAGACTGGGTGGGGAATAATAGGAAATTTAAATATTCTAGAAAAAATAATATGTTTAAAGGCCAGAGCAGGCTTTTGGTACTGTAATTTAAGTTGGAATCTTTTCAAAAACTGCTGAAGCAGTTTGCTGACGTTGCTGCATGACAAAATTGCTTTGGGAGGAAAGAAAAGTTTGGTGTGGGAGCTGACTGAGGCCATAACACTCCAGCTGTCTGATTCTGGTGCTAACCTGAGTCTAGAGGTCTCCACCAGGATTTCCAGTGAAAACCCTCTGCTAGCCAACAGTGACTTCCAGCTTCAGCAGTAGAGGACAACGAAAAACTTCTGCAACAAAGACAAGTTGGTTTGCAGACTTTAATCTGGTTCTTCATTTAGAAAACTGAGCCCATTTCTGAGCATTACGTGGGTTTTCACAGTTGCATACAGCATACTATTAATGATCCAGGCGCCTGTCAGTGAAGGCATGATTTTCATGGTTAAAATAGGAAATGTATTCATCTGTTTTACATAATATAAACAGACCTGGATAGAGCCCCGAAGGTCCATCCTTGTATTTCTATGCATCTCGAAAAGAAGAATTGAAAGAGTTTCAAGGCATAACAGAGGGTGAAAGGAAATAACTGGTTTCTCTCTTGGACTGAGCTGCTGCATTCTGTGTGCTCCGAGCAAGCAGCAGCCCTCAGAGGTAAGTAGCAAAAAATAGAAGAAGTGAATAGAAAACTGGATGAATACTTGCTTTCTGCTACTGATGTCTTATTTTATTAAACTGATCTATCATATTTACTTGGAATTTTAACTGAGGTGGGTTGACATTATCTGCTCTAGAGCTTTGGGCATATTTGTAGTATTTCTGAGATTATAGTTTGAGGACATGCAGCTATTTTTTAATATGAAGAAATTAGGATTCCTATGAAATTTTCTTGTGATACATTGTCAAGAATACATGTCTCTGATCACTACGAATATAGTAATTCCATTGGTTTTAGCTGACAGTGAAATTGTTCTTACATACTTTCTTCTCTGAAAAATAATCATATATCTCATAATCATGAATGTATTCCCCCCAGGCTGGGAAACATTAATGCTGCTGGCAGATTAATTGCATAACTGTGAATTACATGATGGTGGGGTGCAGAGGGATGGACGGGGAATGTTACCACAAGTGTCACAATGCTTTTTAGTTTAGATGTGTGGGATAACTGGTCACTTCCCTTCTGGCACTGATGGGAAAAAGAGTTTCTCTGAAAAATCCATCAGCTTAAGAAATTTTACTTCTGTGAACCATTTAAATCTGGTCAGGTTGTCTAATGGTTGTCCAGCATATCTATGATTGCATTTTGCTTGATATTTTGAAGATGCAGAATGTTTTTACATTGCCTACCACCAAGACATTGATGTATGTTCATTTTCAATTCAATCTCAGTTGGAAATGAATATATATCACAATTGAAAATGCAGTGAAAAAATGTATTTTGTAAAACATGAGCTTCAATAGTGTATGAAACAACAAAGTAAAGCATTCAGGAGCTCTTTTTATTATAAATTTGGATGTGCATTACGTCTGAAATAAAGTAGTGAAATTAAATTCACATACTTCAGGAAAAAAAAAAAAAAAAAGAAAAATGAAAAAGTCAATTCCCTTCCTTTCTCACTCTTCCTACACATTATTCATCTGGTATGTGAAAATCTGTTTGTGGCTTCCACACGAAAGCAAAGCATAAAGAAAGCCAAAGATATTTTTGTTAAATAATGACTACTCTTTGGGATTCTTTTAAAGGCTAAAAACAAAATGTTGCCCAGATACTGAGAAAGTATCACAGACACAGTTTCAGGTAATTACATATTATATACCAGAAATCCACTATATTAAAGGCACATTATTAAGATTTTAAACGCAAGCACTAAAAGTATAGGAAATGCCAGAATTATGGTTGCCTGTGCAACCATCATTTGCTTCCTTGTGCATATGCATTAAGATGCAGCCCTTAATTGCATGATCACACTCATTTTTTCTCCAGCAATCCATGGATGCAGAAGTCTTAATGTATTCAGAAGCTTTTTTTGTAGTGCTTGTCACTACGGTAGCTGCTCCAAAATTACCCTGAGTAGTTGGGGCTGGTGTGTCCACCTCACATAGCTGAGGAGTGTGCAGAGTATCAGAGAGAGATTGAAAAGCTACTGGTTTGGTCTGCCTCACTTGAGATGCATTTACTATGATTTTTTTCAGAACATTAGATTAGGCAGTGTTTTGTATGCCTAGAGAATAGAGTCTACTAAATTCTGTTGTAGATTCTAACCTATCTGAGCTTTTGGACATCAGTTTCAAGAGGAGTACTCCATTTAAATGACTTAGTCCTATGTCCCAGGTGCAGTCTGGCAGGAAGAAGGCAGGGAACCCAGATCCCCACAGCCGTATTTAACATCCTTAATGGTGAGCTCCATCTACCTTTTCTCACATTTCACTGACCCATTCACAACTCCAGCAGCAAAGCCATATCCAATTCTCAGTGAATGACTGTAGACTATCATGTTAGAAACCACCTTATGATTATGTAGGCAGCATCATGGATGTATGATTTCTGGCAAAGAACTTCAGAATAAAAATTAAAACAGCCCCAGAACTGCCACATAACATCAGATCAACATCACTGTTCATCACTGTTCAGCCAGTAGTTCTACCGCAGAGAGTAACAGAGTAACTGAATAGAGCCAGCAGATGGGAGTGAAGGTGAAACCTTTATCAACATTAGCTATTTTGCAATGGAGAGACAGTGATCCAAAATCCCAAATTCCATCTGAGGCTCTGTAAGAGAGTCTGCTCTGAGTTTAAAGTTTATTCTTTCCTACTTTAAATCTCTTCAACTGACTTTTGTCTCTTGAAATTTTGGCTCTTTCTCATTCCCATTTCTAATCCTACACTTCACCCATCCCAGACACATTTTTTCTCTTTAATCTTCAGTCTTGGGCAGAGTTTTATGACATGCTTTGAAGGCAAATCCAGTTGCTCTGCCTTTAGCCATCTGTTCCCATTCCCACACTATAGTTCATCATCCTGCACTCAGATCCTTGTCCTTCATTTTTGCCCACTGAATGATTTCTAAGGCAATGTTGTGAAGAGTAGCACTGAAATAACACAGGTTAATAGTCCCTAAAAAGGAAGTGAAATTACACACATTTAAGTGTTAAAGAGATTTTCAGTGGTTCTTGGGGATAACATCTTATTTAAGTTTGCCTAGATACAATATTCCAATCTCATGTTTTGTGGTTTTGACCTGAACACTTAACAGGATGTTGTAGAAAGAGGGTGGCGCAAAGCTGTTTGGAGGAGGAAACTAACCTGAGCAAATAAAAATGTCTTCCATAATGAATAGAAATCACCAGAAATCTGATTAAACACATAAGGTATGAAAATCCCAAAGGCCCGTGTGGTGAACTAAATTAGATTGCTGTTTGATTTGTAGCAGTCAGTTTGCCTTATTGCTTCAGTTTGCTTTTTCTGTTTCTTATCTCTGAAAGCAATGTCTGTGAGAGGTAACTTTGCAATGGTATAATATTATTTTCCATCCTTTTTTGCACTTACTTTTCACTGTGGCAGCTGGTAAGAAAGTGAATAGTGCAAATGCTGTAACTGAATTAGGTGAAGGACTGATCTGATACAGTCAACAGTTCATAGTGTAAGCTGGGAAAATTCACTCACTGTTTCCAACAACTGAAAACTACTACATGCAATTCTGAAAATTATGGAACTTTCCATGACACTGGAAATCCTCCTACTATTTCAAATGCTTATGAAAACACTTTCATTTGATGTATATTTTTTAACTTCTCAAGGAGATAAGCCAAGATCAGTTCTGAACCTATTGCTGAAGAGGCAGATCTTCAGTTGGTATAAACCAGTAATAGGATGACTGATTCCTTAAGAGCTGTAACAGTTGTAACATTTGTTATGAATCTGCCCTGGGAAGGTTATTTGTGAAAACCCAGTTTTCTGTGGTAGGAAAACCAGTTTTATGGTTGCAGTACCAGAATAAGGAAAGGATCCGTTCTATATCCAGCTCTTTAAAACTCTGAAAAATAATTAATTTTATTTCTCTCTCTCTTTTTTTTTAATTTATTTTTTCCCCCACAGCTTGTATCCTGGAGTTCTCAAAAGGCTCCAAAAAAAGCTGCCTTCAACTTTTGCAACAATAATTTTTGAATTCTGAGAGGAAAGGTGCAAAAAAATACTCTCTACTTGGCATCTCTGCAGAGCTCATGACTTGGGATAAGCCTGAGCCGTATACAAATAGGGGCTGTTTCTCTGTCAGTAGGGATCAGACAATAATCATGTTATGACAGAGATCTAAAACAAAAATAAAGATGTTGGAGGTATATAGCAGCACATGCAAATTTAATATCTTAAGATAAAAGCATATCAAATATACCCAAGTGTCTTATTGCAAGAGACGCTAACTAGAAAAAAGTATACTACGCACATGGCCGTTTGTATCAAATGGCTCTTCACGGACTGAGTTAAGGAGGAGTTTCTCCTGTGTGGCTTGTTCTTGTTTACAGAGGTTGTTAATATTTGCATAACCATCTTAGGGAAAAAAATAAATCAAGTGAATAGAATGGATTTAAATGTTACCGTGGAAATGGCAGTTTTGAGTGAAAAGAAATTCTTGAACATGCCAGGAGTTGATATTTTAAGGAAATGTATATTGCAGATAAGTATCAATAGCAGAAGATGCCAGCGCTCCTCATGTAGCCCCAGTCAGTGCCTTTCCAGGACAAGACATCGGGGTAGAATATTTTGGACAAAGTAAATGGCTGCTTCACCAAACAGCTCATCTTGGAACCAGCAAGAAAAGGCACCAGTCTGAACTTCTGTCTTGAGTGGTGCTCAGGATTCATTTCAAAAGAAATGGGGCAAAAAAAAAAAAAAAAAAAAAAAAAAGTAAATTGTTTCTAATCTGTGGATAATTATCTGAAAAACAAACAAACAAACAAACAAAAACCCCACCCCAACTCCACAGGAACATGCAAATACTGTAAAACTTAGGGTTGAATTCTGAGTTGATAGCACTGGATATGTTGGAAGAATAAAGTATTCACTGATAAGGATGTGCTAAAAAAATTATGAGCCACCCTGTAGCAACATTATCCCTGATATATTCACCATGTTACTTCAGCCTTAGAAATATTGTTGGTTTTTTTTTTCTTGTAAGTGCTTAGGAAATGTATTGCCGCATGTCATTCCAAATAAAGTGTGTATTTGAAGTGACAGGTAAGAGACAATTAAGGAACAGGTAAGGGAAGTGTGAAGGAAGAATGAGGAGTCACCAGGTGGCCCAATCTGGGCAGGGCACTATGAGTTGTCACGTGGGACTCTCACACACTGTGACAGTCCAGAATACGCTGGTATGATGATTAACTTTGTCTGAGCCTTGGCTTATCAAAAGCCAAAAGGAACAACATGAAGCGCTGTATAATGATACTTTACAGTGTTCAAAAAAGAAAAAAATAATAATTCTTTAGTAAAGCAACAACTGCAAAGGTTAGCAGACTGAAAGCCCAAGGACAGGCTCTGCACTTCAGCTGAGAGCAACACAGTGTTACCCTCTGGTAACTGAGAAAGGAGATCTGAGCACCTCCTGCCCCAGCAGCTCCTGGGAGCACCTCTTTACTCTGACTTGCATTCTCCTGCTCAGCGTCACTCAGCTCACAGGACCTGAGCAGAGGAATTCCTTCTCTGCTCTCTGTGGTAGAGGTGCACATGGTGCTCTTGTGTCAAGGCTGTTTGTAATGTACCCACTCTTATATTTCAGATTTACAGAGAAGCTGTGCCAACAGATGCCTCAGTCCAGCATATACTTACAGTTGTGAAACTAGCCTATGGGCACAATTATGACAATTATGCATGCTAGCTGGATAATGGAAAAAAAATCTAATTAAACATGAACTTGCTGTTATGCAGTAAGTAGAACTATATGAGTTCATAAATAGTGTACATAGATCTCCCTTGTTGGATGACACAGGATCACTGCTGTAAAATTTTTACAAACCTCTGCAACATTAGGCATTATCAGGCAAGTATACAAAGAGAAGATCACAAGAGGAGAAGACTGAGAAGAGGTGGTTTTGACAAAGATACAACAGTATCACAGAACCACAGAATGACCAGGGTTGGAAGGGACCTCAAGGATCACAAAGCTCCAACCCCCCCGCCACAGGCAGGGCCACCAATCTCCACATTTAATACCAGCCTAGGCTGCCCAGGGCCCCATCCAACCTGGCCTGGAACACCTCCAGGGATGGACGGGGCATCCACAGCCTCTCTGGGCAGCTGTTCCAGCACCTCACCACTCTCAGAGTAAAGAACTTCCCCCTGATGTCCAACCTAAATCTTCCCTCCTCCAACTTAAAACCATTTCCCCTTGTCCTGAGTAGCCTGTATACCAGAAAGCTGAACTTAACCTGCACATGCTGAACAAGTGAAAATGTGACCTCCTATCGTTTACATACATTGTATCACAGCTATGCTGCTTTCAATTTTAATAGATTATCTGACATTTAAAAATACAAGTGTGAACAGAGTCACTAATATATTTAGACTGGAAAGCTTCATTTTGGTCATCTCTGCTGCTAGCTACCTCTTAAAATGCCTAATAGCAGCTTCAGTCTTCCTGACTTCTATGAAGTGGGGTTTTTAATTTATTTATGCGGATGAGGATCTTTTCAATACCCTTGCCCCCTCTTGTTGCCATTGCAAAGAAGAAAGCAATAATTTTTAAAGAAAGCTTATTATTTATTTATTTATTTATTTATTAAATTTAGAACATGCAAAATTAAAAAGATACTGGAAAATACAGCATAATTCAGGTTCACAGAACTCTGGAGACCTAGTTAAAGAATACCTGTTAATGGAATTAATTTTTCATGCTCCACATACACAAAGGAATACATTTCAGGGAAGAAATAGGCCTGCAATATAAAATCAGTCAATTCCAAAAATAATCTAATGAAATAATAGAAACTTGACCTGATGAAAGTACCAATTTGTTGAAATATCCCATGACTTGTTAGCTGTATAACAAATACTCAACTCCAGCTCTTGCTCTGTGATTGAAGGGCAAAATGCCACACGTGCCTAATACGACAGCTACTTGTAATATTTAATGCAGCCAGCCCCCCTCTGCACCTTCTGGTTAATCTAATTACTTATAACTTTGACATGAAGTATTACTTTAAACCAAATACAGAATTTGAACACAAACCATGGGTCACTGTCATCCCATCTTCCCTTGGAACCACCTGTGCCACCTTTCTCTAGATTTTATGCTCCAAAGTCCTCCAGCTTTACTCCCCCATTCTTCCTTGTTCTTTAATTCTTTCTTCAGAAAGTTCACCTCCCTCATTAGAAAATATTGAGATTTTCTTAGAAGTCATGTAACTTAAATTAAACCATGGATTCTTGAGCCTTTATGACTCACTTTACCAAGCACTTCTGAATATAACCATGTGGGCCAGAAAATTAATTAATTTCTATTGTCTATTTCAAAAATCTATTAATATCAATGTCTTCAAGAAGAAGTAAGCTCTGTCACTTGCAGAAAATGACTTTATCAGACTATAATGTTATTTTTGCAGCATTAAATTTTTCTCTAAAAGTAGATCTCAGTGTATTTCAAGATGATAAAGGTGTGATCAAGCACCATACTACCTTGGCAGTACTTATCTTAGAGCTTTGGAAAATGAAGAAAAACATACTCAGCTAACAGAAACTTTAAGAATACAAATTTCTGTTGTCCATTTTCAGAGAGGAACCCTTGAAAATTCAGTCCATGGGCACTTTAGAAGGTCAAAACCTAGAATTTCTATCTCTTGCCCTTCTCCTACTGGGAAAAGAAGAAAAAAAGGCTGGGAAGGGGGTGGAATGTAATTTTCAAGTCACTATTAGAATTCAAACACCTGGCAATGGTAATATAGACCCTTTCTCTCCCTTTGTCAGCAAGCCATAAGTCTTCTCCTTTATTTTAAGTGCCAAAGAAATAGGACTGGGTCTATTTGTGTGGCGTTGTGCCCTTCACTGATTGCAAGTGCAATGTTACACCTGCTCTGCCACTGGAAGTCAGCAATAAACAGCTGCAAAAAGTAAAGAAAAACAGCAGGATCTCATACACCTTTCTATACCACAGATAATGGCAACTTTTTTCCATTTTTGTAATTCCTCTCAGGGTAAGATGGAAGATAGGTGATAATTGCTTTTCAATACAGCATTTAACAATCATCTGGAAGGAGATGAATGCTATATTCCAGAGAGATTAGCAGAGTGAAACCAAATAATGAATAAAATGAGACAGAAAGTACTGCAGCCTGCAAATTCAGAGAATCTTAGAGCTGTGTGGATAACTGATATTTTACTATGCTGGCAGTTCTGACAAAGTACTTCAGCAATTGCTCTTTATTCTGTAGAATTCATAATAGAAGGCAACAAATCCCTGAAAAAAAATTTAGATCTGGAAATGAGGGACTAGTATATAAATTATCCACAGTGCAGCTGCACTCTGGGCTGTGTAGTTGTGGCTTTTCTCAGCTGAGAAAGAAGGACCCTTCCCCCTGTACTGATGGAGCCCCTTCTGAGCAGGGAGAAAATCCCAGGAAGTTTGCATTCCTTATCAGTACACAAATGAACATTGCTGAAGCTTCAAAAATAGCATTTGGATGATGCCTGTGAAGTTCTTTGAATGAAATATTGAACAGTGTTCTAAAAATGAATTCTGGTTATTCAAAGTAAACAGTGTGGAAAGAAAATGAGTATTGTAGAAGAGAGAGGAACTGTTTACTTTTTATGTTTCTGCTCATTAAAAGTGGGATTAAATGGAAGGAGGCAAGATGAGATAGATCATATGTCATGTCTTTCCACTGCACACAGCCAGGCAGCATCATATTTGACATCACCATAAATTATCCTGTAGCTTCATGAGCTAATAGGGATTGGTTCTGTTAAATATCACTCTAGAAACTATTCCTTCACTGTATGTTTGTATGAAGTAATTAGCGGTGCCATTCCATCTGTGCCTTAACCCTCATTAGCCTCTGCTCTTATTTTCTACAAAGATTAATCTATTTTGAGAGAAATCATGACAAGAAATTATGCTTGTATTGCAAGGTCTCATTCTGCAAATTGCAAGAACTGTGAAGTTGTCCTTCTGTTTGCACTGAATCTAAGGCCACAATGTCAAACAGATGATTAAGTGAGTCTGCTAAAAGATGTACATTGGCAGTCCTTGGTTTCGCTTGTGTAACTGAGTGGTTACGCGTATACAGTCAAAACTGGCCAAGAATACAGCCACAGTATGATTCACACATACTGCTGTGGCTACTATATATCAAATCAGGTTTCAATGTGCACATACTTTACATACAGCTGCACATCACGATCATTAAAAATATTTTTCTGTGACAGGGCAGTCATTCTGCATGCACTTCCAGGTCTGTTTGTAAGATCCATTACCCATTTGTGCACCATCAGCTTGCACTCACTCCAGACAGTGCTGGCCTGGCAGCCTTTAAATTGTTTTGTGTTTATCACAACATGAAATACATCACATCACTAGGCAGCTCAGAAACTTCCTGGGCCTATGGCTGCAGTTAGAATTTCCTCAGCTGCAGCATTGAGCTGAACAAGCTCAGAGGCAGTGCGGGGTCAATGCTTGGAAAAGGTTCTCTTTCAAGCACTGGCTTGACCTGAGTCAGGTCATACTATATGCTGTGTTTCAGCTTTTCTCCTTTGTAGAGCACTTGGCACTTACAAAATATATTATGTAAGGTGGCGCTGTTAAAGTTACACAACAAGTAGTAAACATTATACTAACATGTGATATACTAAGCTGTGTCATATGGTGGGGGTTTTTTGGTTGGTTGGTTGGTTGTTTTTATTATTATTTTTGTTTTTTTGTTTTTGTTTGGTTTTTTGTCATTTAATCACCAGAGAGTGTGCAGGCCAGTTTGTAGAGCAAAACACTGAGGACCACTTTCCTGAAGTCTGTATGTTTCAAGTGGCTTGCGTTTGCCACAGAAAAAGTTATTTGCCTAAAGTTGTATTGCTAAGTGCATAGTGGGTGAAAAAGGTTTTTTCACTTCAGTAGTCAAAACATAAGTTAAACTTGCCTTTGGGCAAGCACCCTGGAACATTTTCACAAATAAGAAAAGTCTGCAATTTGAAACAGGAACATTTGGTTTCTTTCAGCTGGCTTGGCCAGTGCTGGCTTGGGAAATGCTCAACTGTCAAAGCTTTTCACTTTTAATGTTGACTAAATACTATGAAGTACTGCTCTTCTCCCCTTGCCCTTCTGCCAACTGCAGGATTAAAAGAAAAGAGAAAGAAAGAGAGAAAGAAAGAAAGAAACAAAACAAAACAAAACAAAAAACCAGGAAAAAAATCAAATTGAGAAAATACCAGAAGTGAGAAGAACTGAAAAACCCCTTAATAGGAACTGCAGTTCATTTCTATTCACGATTGTTTTACTGTGCATTTAGGCACTCAAGCATCATAAATATGAATATTCATGCTTTATCTTCGTGTTATTTGAAACAGATCATACATGCAGCTAGGATGAGTTTGGTGTGTTACTGATAATGGGTTAGAACAGCATGGCTGAGTTAGGCAAACTTTGCACTGGTAAAAGGCTTTGTTGAATTCAGGGCTATGATAATGACCTTGCTACCTTAAAAATCAATTTCCAAACACTCTCTCACTCTGAGCTAGATGAGATGTGGTTATTTTATAACCAAATCCATATTACAAGCAGGCTCCCTGAGTTTTACTGAATTTTTAGTTATAACAGTGTTTGTGTCATATAATGTATAATACTGCGTTTATATACACACGCTGTATAGATATGCTACATAGATACAGATGCAACATAGAATATCTACCATATTTGGAGAAGACTGAGCACACATGCATGCATAGCACATAAGCAAAGAGCCCAGAGCCAAAACCAAAGAAAAGTAAACATGTGGGAAAGCTCTGAAAATTGCGCTGTTCTGCATTTCCCTGCTGCCTAGCTGGATGCAGCTGCACCACATAGGCTCACACCCTGTGGAAACATCTCCTTGCTGCTCAGGCAGCATGTGGCTGCTGCTGAAGGTTGAGTTGACAGTCTGTAGAGACCACAGCCACCACGTGATGTCTGATTTTGCTTCTCACTGCCCAGGCCTCTGTGCCAGGGTGGCAGGCAGAAATGTTCCATTAGTTTCATGTCACCTCTTGGCACAGGCAGGATCTCTCATTGTGTGTAATGTTAGCTCCAGATCTGTGCATGATTGTTTTGACCAGCATCACAGGCTTCACGTAGATCAAGCATGGGCAAATGATCATACTTCTGTCAAATCAGGCAGAGCTGTGATACGGTGTGATGCCAGCCCTGTGCTTTCATGCCAGCTTGCTGCCAACTGTGGGAAGACAGACTATACTTGAAATGGCATAAAATGTGAGTGGCACTGACAAATGCTACCCAACCCAGCAAAAAGCTTGATGGAACAGAATTGACTGATCAACATTTTTTGAACACGTTGGAGATGGCGGAAGGAAATTCTACTACATCTGCACACTTTATTAATGGAACCATGATAGTTTTGATCTGATGCTAAATGCTGGGAAGGTCCGTTTACTGGATACCAGCTCAAGACTTTATAAACAAAAGCTTACTGGTTTGTGCTTATCTTCTAAGGGACTGTCTACTTTCTGGAAGATAAGCTCTTAGGGAACCTGAGCTGTTGTGTCTACTTCAACACTATGGAAATCCATAGCTCCTTTCATCCAGTCCACTACTCTTTGGCAGTGCTTCTTAGCTCTCCATTTTAGAGCTCATAGCTGAACCAATGTTGTAGTGATGTATAAGCACCCTGGCTTGTTAGAATTACTCAGTGTCCAATACAATCCCTCACTGCATTTTACATATATCTCTTGTTTCCATCTCCTTATTAAACAAAAGAAAGAATGAAATCATAAGAAATTTTATTTTCAGCTTAAGCATTCTGTTCTGGTTTTGGTGGTTTTGCTGTGAATCACATGTTATGGTAACAAACCCCTTTGTTTTTGCAAATATGATCTCTCTGAGTGATCCCACCAGGAATGTATGAGGCATGGAGCAATCATAACTCAGAGTAAATCGTCAGAATGGCACCTGGGCTGGGATGTCAGCATGGGAACAAAATCACTGAGCAGCAGCACATATCAAAGGAGCAGAATCTAAAGACTCGGGTGCCTGGAAGCAGGATATGAGCTGTTGGATATGAAATGTCCACTTTAAACTCCTGGGGAAGTATTCTATTTGCTGATCTACTGTGACAGGAATTCTTAGATATATGCCCAAAAAAGGTCCTCACAGCTCTTATCAATATCATACATCTGCAGAGACATCATAAGAACAGATCAAAGCCTGCTCTGCTAACTGTGGGCCATTGAGATCCAGGTCAGGCTCACTGGACTGTGGGGAAGCTTATGCTGCTTCTTTAGCAGCCACAGCTATTTCTTTGCATCAACAAAAATCTATGTTTTCCAATGCTGCCAATCCAGTAGCCACCAGTTTGCTTCCCCCAGCACTGAGGGACAAGCTGAACAGGCTTCTAGCAAGTATGTGTCCCCTGCGAGCAACTGTGTGTGGAAAGGATATCTTGGTGATCATCCTGCCTTATTTCCAAACAAAAGTATGTATTGTACAGCCTACATGTGAACTCTGCATCTGAGGGCTACACTGATAGCTAGATGTCAGAAGCATAATTTTTTTGTTCTTTCAAGCTTTTCCCCAGTAGCTTTAAATAGAAGAATACATTTTCCACAGAGAAAGGCTTTTCTATTAATAGCACTTGGAGATCATTTCAGCTCTTGAAAGGAAGAATTAAATGAGGTTTTTTTTTTAACACTTCTAAGATAATGTAAGTTTGTTCATTGTACAGGCAGGACTGCCCACCTTCAGTTTTAATTACAGGGGGGAAAAGAATCTCTCTTTCTCTGAGTTCAAAAAACAAAAATAGTGAATGAGACTATGTGACATGCTTAAAATAAGCATCTTCAAACAGTCTGGTCCTTTGTGTCAGTTCTTTCTCATGCTTTGATAATCTCATCTCAGTTGTTGAAACAGACTTACACAGATTGCATAGGAGACTTGCAGATGATTGAAAGGACTTCTGCTTATCCAGTGCTGTGAATGCTAATAATAGGTGATATTCTAAAGGGCAGCCTCAACATATTTCCTCACTATAAGGCATAAAGGAGAAAATCTGATCAGTCACATGTCTGTGTTCTCCATGCTAAGATATCTCCTCATTCATTTAATAAAATGAGAGGAAAACAACCTTAGGCTTCCCTTGCCTCTTCCAAATAAACTTTGTTATCCTCTTATGTAAAACACTAAGAGGATATTCTAAGTGGCAAAGAGCTTTATACACAGCTTCACTTAAAAGGAAAAACATAAAATGTGTTTTGTTCTGCAGTCACAGAAGTTTCAGTTATTTATTGTAATGAATGGGCAATGTCAAAGGAACATATGGTATTTTTAGCTCTGCTTCATCACCCAATGTGGTAAACCAATCTGAATAGTTGTAATGTCTAAAAGCTTTCTCTGAGAAGAAAGGTTCTTCCTGCCCAGCCTTGATTAAAGTCAGACTGTTATTGTCCAGAGGATCAGCAAACTTACCAGGCAGGAAGAGAAGTCCATATGCAAGATAAGTATTCAGATCTATACAAATAGGGAAAAGATAGCAAAAAACCCAGAGCTGTGAGTAAAGGTAGAGTTGACACCAAGAAGAGGAAGGGTAGTCCAGGGAGAAAGGGAATAGTCTGTGACGGGAAGGTGTAATTTCAGTGTGACAAGCTGTGTCTGACCTTATGTACAGACAGTTAGGACTGAAGCTCTGTATTAGAGAAAGGTAAACTCAAGCTAACATGACTGAAACAGGAAGGCATAACAATACATGCCTATAAATGCAGCAATACTGACAGTCACATTTGATACCAATTTCCTTTGTAACTGTATCTCACCATTTCTTTCTTTCTTTTTCTTTTTTTAAACTATTCTGTTTTCTGTATGAATCTCTTTGAACTGCCAATGTAATTTGGCTTCTGCTTGTGTAAGGTGACCTTTAATTCTTTATCCTTTATTACAGCACAAAATCCTTGACCTGGCTTGACACGGCCTGCTCAGTCTAGTCATAGGCCAAACTATGAGGGATCTGGCTTATTCTATATGAAGATAAGGAATTTCAAAATGCAGGATGAATTTCTGCCCTGAACCTTCCGTGCTGTTTCTAAATGCAATGTTATAGATAGCTCCAAGCAGATTTAGTTTGGATATAAATTACACTGTATAGGAAGGAGTGGGCAATAATGCATGTTAGCCTGGAATTGCATGGATCAGCTTAGCAAAGCACTGAACTCCCTTCCAGTTCTCATAGCATTCTCATTTGAGTGTTTCTTGGAACATAACAGGATCAAATCCAAATTGTGCCTAGACAAGTGAAATTCAATACCATCATTACAGAAAACAATCTACAAAGTCAACAGCAGTCTCAAGCCTCTGCAAATACCGAAGAGCAATGGAACACATTTCTAGACAGATATCTTTATATACCTTAGTTTTCATTACACTCGTAAGTAATCAGTTTTTGGAGCTAAGATATTAGCACTTCCTCTATCAGCTCCCATGTAGGTATCAGGCACAAAGAAGCTTCCAAGAGATTTCTGTGGCTTTTTAGTGGTATACCCTACAGCACACACAAAGGTTCCTCAGGAGGAAGCAGATTTAATATTCTGGGGGGTGTCTCTGTTTCCAGCTCTCCATGACTCATGCAAGCAGCTGAGAACACAGTTGAAATATGAAAGCTGAAAAGAAACTGAGAAGAGGGAGTACTTATTTCACTTCTCTTCCTCTTGGAAGGACTGAAAAATACATAAATTTAGGTCAGACAGGGTAAAAATATTTCATGTTGTTTTTCCTTCCATGGCACTTAGGCTTTGTGATACTTATAAAAGCAGACCCTGGATATGGTTGAAGTGAACAAAACTCTTATTTACTTGTTAAATAAAAAAGTCATGATGAAATAAAAATTCAGTCCATCTTCTATGGTGGTTTTAAAATGAAAGTTTTCTCAGAGATATTTCACATACAAAAACCAAACCAAACCAAACCAAAAAAAGCCAACAGCAGCACAAAGCAATAAGGGAAGGAAACAAGGGGAAATAGTCCAAGTATTCTTGCTGATGAAAGGCAAACGTCAGAAGAATATTCATTACATGATTCATTTTCAAAAACATGACCCCAATGAAAATCAAGAGCTGTTAGAAGGCCAGAGAACTGCCTGGGACTGCTGATCTTAAAAAAAATATGTGAATTTAAAACCTGCTACCACAAAAATGGTCAGAACCTGTCTGTGCACAGAAGAGTGACAGAGCTTCCTGTTACTCTCTTAATCTTGAAACCGGTATATTTTTTCTTTCGCATAGCCATTAACTAGCAAAATAGAGTTGTAATTTTGTGTTCCCTGGCCCAAAACGTTCAGAACAGAATTTTGATCAGTAAATTTGGTATCTACGTGAAACATGGTAGAGGGTTAGACATACCAAGTCAGATTTAAGGTAATCCACATCCACCATGCCAGCCCTTACCAGTAAGTTGCCTTGACCACACCATGGCCAAATCTATTTGTAGGAAAATATTGTGCGGCTCAGAGTTGCTATAATCTCATGTTTTATCTGCAGGCTGATTTAGGGTGAGCAGGATGATGTGCTATTAGCTACATGGTGACACTTATTCCCCTTAGGAATAGATTTCAGACTTGTTTTAGTCAGATAGTGATAATTACTGCAGTAAATTTGATAAGCTCTTGGCCCTTGAGCACACACACACACACACACACACACACACACACACACACACAGATTTTAGAAGGCATATTGCTCTGCTACTGTTGTCCAGTGCCCATTTATTGCAGTTTTTGGAGTGTGGATGTCCCAGGAACTCATTACTTTTCAAAGATACTAAGTTCAGCATGTTGCAGTTTCGTCTTACTAGTGCTTTCAATTCCTTATCTGAACCACAGGATAATGCAACAGGAAGGAACAGGCGGTATTAAATGTAACACAAGATTTAACACGAGAGATTCAATGACACAGTGTTTGGTGGCACTTTGTATTGCCTGACCTTCTGTTCCCTGTGTATATTTGTGTGTCTTCTTGACGACAGTGTGGATGAGAAGGCTTGTGTTGCCTCATTGTCTTTTGTCTACTTACTATTATTTGCCTCTTTGGAAAATACCAGTAGGTAACAGAACCACTGGATCTTAAAAGCAATGCTCCCCTCAAAGAATTTCCCACACATCTGTCTCGTGTTTACAGCATGTTATGTGCAGGAGACCAAGCCATCTCTAGAATGTCTTTAGCCATTCATTCAGGTGATACGATCTCCTAAGAAGGATTTCATCACAATGTACATACCAAACAAATGTAGAAACTGCTGGCAGTTTTATAACAGTTTTACAAGGAGCCAAATTGGATGCATAGCCTTTAAACAAAAGCTGAACTCCATTTTATATCTGTTTTCTATCCTACTTTCCTCTGTAGCTGCTCTGTATTATGTCACATTTTAGTTGCCTAAGTGCTTCTGCTTCCAAATCTCTAGGAATGGTCTCCCACAGACAGAAGGGACTCTGGGGCATGAATCCCAGAAAAAAAAAAAAAAAAAAAAAAAAAAAAGGCAACACATTGCTGCATTTTAGCAAGTATGGTGCTATTACACCAATGACTTGCCTGAGTGTTACATCTCCCTCTAGACGTAACTTCTATCAGGGATAAGCAGCAGTAAAGTGAATTGCGAGGGGCCCCTTGGGAGAGAGCAAAGGGTGTGTTTCAGCCTACAGTCTCAGAAGCTATTAAAAACATCATTTCAACAAGTTTGTATCCAGGCTACAGCTAATTAAACATATGCAAATGATGTGACACTGATTCTGCAGCCCAGACAAAATCTTTACTATGATGAATCCAGAGCAAAACCTAATTCAACTAATTTCTGTACTTCTGGGGCTTAACCTCCTGTTGCACTGCAGAAGAGCACCTCTCAGAGGCTTGGGGAAACCATGCAGCCCTGGGTATTTCTAGCATCTGTGGTACAAAACCTTTTGTAGATACGGGATTGATGAGACAAGGTTCAGTGCACAGGCTGGCTCTTGGCCCTCTGTAGAGATAGTGCTTATATGACTTCATATGAATGGATTTTTGTAAATCTCTGGAGACATTGCTGTGATGCCTGAGCAAGTTCTAACTGGGTGGTGCAAAGTATGCAAATATCAAGTTTCTCCTCTCAAAAGAAGATACTGTACAGGATCAGGTAGCTGAGTTAACTAATTATACAGCAGTCCTTCATTAGTGTCATTTTCTTACTGTTACTCGGGTCTTCCTTATCCAGGTAGAGCAAGTTGTGCGTTCCTGTATACCAACACTGAAAAACCTATTTTGTTAATGAACTGCTAATGTCACAATGTGCATTGTAAATAATGAGAAGTGCTACTAGGACTTGATGCAATGATCCAAAAGCATGAAAAAAAATTCCTGATTAATTTCTTTACACCTTGGTTCATACAGCCATCATGCCGTTTGGTGATATGTCAACTTTCTGAAAGAACATCTTGGGGAAGAAATCAAAAATGTCAAGCATATAAAGTCTATTTTTATCTAAGAGACTTAGCTGGAGTTGCCACTTCCCTGTTCTCTTTCCTTTCGTAAGCATAATCTCTTTTCCCATTCCTTTCAGCATGGTTTTGAAATTTCATTTGGTTTTGAAATCACTGAAGGGAGGTGCAGCATGATAGAGTGGAAATAAACTTCCTTGGCAAGCACAGCACCATCTGAATGCCCACAAATTGTATTTTGTTTCTTTCATTTTTCTTCTTCAATTAAAGAAAGATGTTAAATCATAATTTAACGTACTGAAGAACAGTGGAAATCATAGAACAAGCATACATGGCAAACATTTCAGTTTAAAGTGAAAATGGAACTCAGGCTCTGGAGACAAGATAGAAGTAGAAAGGAAAGCACAGTAACTTGCATTTACTGGGGGGGAAGTGTGAAAACCCAATCAGAATTCAATACCAGCTGCCTAAAAGAAAGATGATATAGCCCAAAAGAATCCTATGCTCAGTGGAAGCTGAACCCAGATCTGTTTGGGGTTTGGCACCCATAAAGGACTCCATTCCCCTTTTGTCTTTCTGCCATTTTGGTCTTTGTATTTTCACTCTGACATTTTGTATCTCCATTGGTCTGAAGTCTGTACAAATTTAATATGTCTGATTTCCCCAAAGGTAATCAGTCAATGACTGATAGTTATCACGTGGCTGAACCTGGCCCAGTATCCATCCGTATCATTACAGGATTAAACTATAGGGTGGGGTGAGGTCATGAATATGTGATTCAGTGATTCTGTAATGAATAATCATTCAGAGGACAGTGAGATGAGAGTACAAGCCATTTCTATCTACTGTTGACCATACAAAAACTAAACATCTGCCTAGGTCGATGCTTGAACTTGCACCTCAGTCCTGTAATTTTCCCTACCATCTTTAGTATTTTTCTGGTGTAACAAATATGATCCATCAGAGAAGCAATCTATTTCGTGTCAGCAGTTGTGTATTCCAAATTAGTTTGTGATTGCATTCAATAATGTACTACAGGCACCTTGTCTTTCCTAAATAACTAAACTGTCAGGAACAAGGCCTTATTTAGTGTAAAATTTTCCAAAATAACCAAAACATTCACAGTTGCAAATACAAGTGAAATCCTTCAAGAATTAAATACACTTCTGGTTTATACAAAGCATTCTTTTTCTCATTACTAATTTTCATTCGTAGTAGTCATTCAAAATTGGAAAATCAAAACACTGTATGTTCAAAAAATTGAAATAGAAGCTTTCAAACTGGAACATTCCACTGCAGTTTTCTTTCAAAGAGAGTTAAGAAAGAGAGCATGTCTGCAGAAACACAGGTGACAGAAAACATTTTCAGAAGGAGGAAGAGCTCCATCACAGGAAACATGTAACTAGTGCAATAAAAATGTTCTTCAGTGAGAGTTCTGCCTCTCTGGAACATAACAATGTCCAAAGGCTCCAGACACAAACAATTTACCCCTGTCTTGAAGTCCCAGTCATCATGCTCAGTTCTGCCTGCATTTAGGTTGCTGAACTAAGGAGAAGGGAGTATTCCTGCTGCTAGTTCTCCCAAAGCTCGGTGTTTTACTTTAAAAACAAGACAAACTTTCTGCTTTCTCATAGGCTTCTCTCAGTAGATATAAAGTAACTTCTGTATAGAGTGTCCTTCATAGATAATTGCTGTTTCTTGACTAAGATCACTGGTGTCTGGGTTGCACAATTCCGGACTGACCAGAAGTAGACATGAGCCCTTTAAAAGCTCGGCTCTCCCTGTGACATTCTCCTTCGCATCCTTTCTAGAAGCAGACAGTAATTCTAGGCAGCACGGAAGTTAGCAGTGATAAAGAAACATCTATTCCCAAAGCTAAGAGGTCATTTTGATTCCACTCACTGTGCCTGCCCTCTGGAGAGGACCAAAGGGAACCTCTTTTTCCTTTTTTTAACTCTCTATCTGGGTTGCAAAGATGGATGCAGTAACAGTAAAGGGACAAACATGAAGAGCTGCATTACAAACCAATTCATCAGAAAACATAGCACGCCTGCCTTACAAATTTGCCTGCAGCTCTTGTCTGCTGTGTTATTTTTAAACCGCCTGCAGGTTGCAGATTTTTGAGAAGCCCTTCTCCTAAAAGTATACACAGAGGATTTAGAAAAGCACAACTTCCATTACGACAAACTGAAGTTACCAAATTCCCAGCATATTAAAATTTATCATCCTTCACCTTCCCATAAACTTCTCAGTGCAATTTGTGTATTCACAAGATTTCCCAAGAGTCTTACAGCACTTCTCCATGGCAAGGTCAGTACACCTTCAGTGTACCTCAGCTCTGCATTCCTGGTGTGCCCAACTGCCATGCATCAGCCTGCAGTTGCTGTAATCAGGCATAATTCTACTGTATCTTTGGATTATCATTAAAACAAACAAACAAACAACACTAAGTTAGACTCAACATCAGTGGGAGCACAGCCACATTCGTTTCCATCCCTTTGATATGCACAGAGCAGATGAAAACTGTGTGATATATGAGGAGCTTTGGATGTGGATCTCCAGCACAGAAGCCTTTGCCCTCAACAGGATACAGCAGGGACTTCAACCAATCCCAATAGAAAAAGCCAACAAGCTCCAGTCAGAGCTCACTGCTGCGTCCAACCGGTCTGTCACAGCAGAAATGGCCAAGCAGAGCCTGGCCTCCCTGTGCTGGGTAGAGTTAGGCTGATGTGGACTGAGTGTGGGTTAAGCTCATGCTCACTCAGCCTTGTAAAACAAGTGCCCCTCATCCTACATTACACATCGAGTTAAGCTGTTGCTCATTTACATTTGCTGATTCGGAGAGCCCTGATTTGGCTCTTGGCTGTTTATATTTCTCAGACATCCTCCATGTAATTGCATGGCCTGGCCCCAGGCTATCAGGCTCTGGAAGGAATAACCACATTATTCCACAGAGCAGTTAGCATAATTAAAATATTGACTGCAGATTAAAAAATGTGCTGAATACTTCACAGAGTGGTTGGAGGGTTGGCAAGTCTTGGCAGCTTGTTGGCTGTGGGAGCTGGCTGATATTTAGATGCGCCTGCACCTTCAGCATTCACTGCTGTATGTGGGAACTGCTTTTTGTGCTGTCAACTTCTTATCTCACAAGAAGCCAACCTACACGCAAAAAGAAATGAACTGACTGGGAATGAGGAACTCCAAGGACTTGTGATTCTTATTGCTAGTGAGACCACTTCCTTGTTATTTATGACTTCAGGACATCTGTCTTACTATGTTTCATCTATTTTTATTTGTGTCCATCTTTCCAAATGTACACCGTAGGAACTGCATATGGTGCAAATGTACAAGGTGATAAAACCATTTGCTTAAGAACTGTCTTCATTGTATGAGAAAGCATTAATAAGTTAAAAAACAAACAAACAAACAAAAAAAACGGTATGAAAATGTCCTCTGGAACATTTGTTTTAGCTACTGTCTTTTCTTTGATGTTTGATTTTCATCTGAATTTCATCTGTAACAAGTCTAAAGCATAAATAGTCTAAAGCATAAATCGTTCCATTTCCAGTCCCAGAAGGGCAGAAGGTGATGGAAAAAAACCCCAGCATTTACAGGGCTGATGAAAACGACAGAAGCACTGAGGTGGCAGGGCATTTAGGGAATGCTTAGTGCCTTTGCAATATCTCCCCATTCTCTTTCTTAGGGAAATATTTGGGATAATAAACATTGCTAGAGACACACAGCTTTGGGTTTGAATGACTTCCTGGTTCCGATTAAATCCCCTGCTATCTGGCAAAAATAGTAAAGTGATCTCATGCTGCCAGCGTTCAATAAGACATGTGGATAATGCCTAAATCACTCTGCAGACATCTACATCTGAATGAAATGCAGCAGAAGCAGCAACTTGTGGAAGTACTGCTTTACATGAGCTTTTCATTTAATCTTCACTTAAATGCTCAAGAAATTCATGGGATGACAGGAGATGTTCAAGCAGTGCTGCAGCCTCACAAACACAGACAGGGATAGCTGAGCTCAGGCTGTCCTGCTCCACTGCAGAAGCTTCCAAAGACAAGGATCTGATCTACAGCTCTTCTGAGATGAGATAATTTTGTGAACATTTCCATTCCCACTCAAGGGATGTCAGAAGCAATGGCCAAATGTTATTTTCCGAGGCTTCTATTACAGCTTTAAAGTAATCATAATAGCAAATTAATAGCAGATCTACTCTGTCATTTTCCATTCTCATTGCCTTCTCTATAATGAAGAGCAGCTCTACTTCTTCAAAGCTTTTTCTGTGATACTTCTCAATTTTGAATGTGCAATTAGAAATAAGTGTGATAACTTCTGGTACTCTAGCTGTGGTCTGCAGGCTACTGTCCTTCTGTGCTAGGCTCAGTGCTAGTTTCTGTTTTCAGCTTCTTAATACTGATCTCCAAACTAAACCATAAATGTCATCTTGAGTAGACATGATTTTTTCAAAAACAAAAATATATTTTATACGTACCTTTTAAATCTATTCTAAATTTAAACCCCAAGATAAACTCTATGGAATGAGACAAAAGAAATTTACTGCACAGAAGGTGAATCCACTGGACACATTCAATGAGAGGGGCAAGAAAATTTCTACAGCCTCTTCTTTGTTCTGATAGTGCACGTGGCCAAGTTCTCAGTTTTTCTCCACTGAATGATTCATCTCTATTACCAGTATTTTCAAAATTAAATGGAAGAGGAGGAATGTGTTCATTCCCCTGCTGGGTTTAATAATCTTCCAGAAATTGTTTCCTGTTTACTTGGAAATCCCCACCTCCATGCTGTGATTTAAGCATGTTCACCCTGTTAACTTAAAAACAAAACCTAGACCATGCTGTATAGTTTTTATCTTGCAATCATAAAGCAATTTGTGATAAATGTCTTCTCAAAGAGAAATTACTTGGAAATGTGCATATGTTCATAGCCCCACGTTGCTTATTTAGGTTGCAATTTATTACTGAACAACAAACTGTCATTCAGTTTTTATTTATGTACCACATCTGATGACTGATGGCAGCTTCTCATTCAACAACCACTATACTGGTGCTCAAATACAAACCTTAATGAAGCCATCAATAACCCCATTGATGGAACCGTGCTACTTTCTTTCATGGTACGGGCCAGCACTCAACTATGAACAGTCAGTATACATCATTTCACACTGCAAAATTTTGAGTGTATTTTCAAGACAAAATATTAAAAATACTTAAATTGCTTTTCCAGCCAAAACGTTATGTGTGAATTCCTGTGGCTTGGCAGGACGAAAGGGAAAGAAATTTGCCTTTAACTTCCTCAAGGAATACATTTGCACAATAGCTTCAAGATTTTATTTACATAGCATATATCAAACAAACTATTCTTATATAAAAGCATTAGCTCATACAAGTTAGTGTGTTCTGTGCTAGCTTTTGTGAAGAGAATTCATGTAAAAGACAGCAATATCCTGTGGCCTGAGAGCAGAACTTGCAGCTGGGTTTTCAGAAGGGACCTGAGCTTTCTCACACTCTCTTTAGCTCTTCATAAAGTCTAAATGAACATTACATTTGTGTGATTAACTGGAGCCTGTGTGGGCCCAATTTGCATATGTGTTAAATTTCTACTGCTAAAGCCCTCGGGAGTACCCAGCTCTCCATGTTTCAAAAGGCTTTAATGCAGTTACACAGCCCTTGGGAAGGAGAGTAACACCATTCCCTTGGTGAATCAAAGTCAGGAAAGAGATGGAATAAAGCACAGGGTGTACATATTCAGCACATCCTCCTATGCATGCACCTAAAAGCCTTGATAGACCCCTGAGAGATGGCAGCAGTGGAGTTGCTCAGGTATTTGGCATCCAGACAAGTACTGTGCAAGTCCACAGCTTGGAGAGCAACTGGTAGGAAGCAGCGGACAAGACCAAACACTTGTTAGCTGGGGAGCCTCTGTTCACCTCCCCTTTTTAAGTCTATGCTGAATAACTAGCTATACTCTGTCTAACTGCTGGCTTTCCTCTCCTTTCCTTTCTCAGATGAGATGGAGCAGTCTCCTGCAGTGCGTTCTGACTACTTGGTCTCAGGGATTAGAACTCCCCCAGTGAGGAGAAACAGCAAACTGGCAACACTGGGCAGGATCTTCAAACCATGGAAGTGGCGGAAAAAGAAAAATGAGAAGCTAAAGCAGACCTCTGCAGGTATGATGAGAACAGCCTGACGCTGCACAAAGCAAAGCTTAGCTTGGGAGAAATGTGCTTGCACAGAAACACTAGTGATAACCTGATCTAAACTGAATTCAGAGATTTCAGCATGTTAGAGATTTATAACGTTTAAAGCTAGAAAACACTCATATAGGCTGACTTCCTATATAGTACAATGTCACACATTTAGAGTAAAAGTTAAAAATATGAGTGAAGCACAAACCTTGACATAGACTGCTTTTATGGAGTGTCCCTTCTCCAAATAGGCTACATTTATGTCCCCAAGCATCATCACCCCTTTTGTTTGGGGTGAAGATTATATAGGTCACAATAACATCATGAAAAGTGACAGGAGGGAACTACAGCATGCAAAAGGCCTTCCCTCAAGCAGCTGCCTGCAGTAGAGAAGCCCAGCACAATGCGCTGCACACTCTCTCTACCCACCAGGGATGTCCCAGTTCAGTAAGGAGACAAACTTGCCTGCTTTTTCCTCAGAGGTGCAGTTCCCTCCACTTTCCTGATACCCTCTGGAATGTCACAGTGAGGGACACCACCTCCTGCAGCAGCTCCAAAACACCACATCAACCAGCACAAGGGCTCTAATACCACTGTTATTCTGCTCTCAGGGTGATCAGCAGCATCTTAGATCATAAATCTCAACTCTGTTTGCTCGATTTTACTGTTTTAACAAAGGCAAAAGTACAAAATTGGCTGACTGGTCCAAGTTCCCCCCAGATTCCTTGCATTCCTTTCCAAGCACACAGCACTTGAGACTAGAGAGAAAATCCTCATTGCAGCTCTCTCAGTCAGTTATGGAATACTCCGTTGTAAACTGGTGCTGTGTCATGCTACTACTTCTTGCAGTGCTGGAGAAGAAGATGACAGCACGACAAGGTCGGGATGAACTCATTAAGAAAGGCCTTCTGGAAATGATGGAACAGGGTAAGTAAAAATTCTTCATCTTTTTTGATCAAAATCTTTTTTCAGTACAATTGGAAGCAAGCAAAAGGAGAAAGCTAACAATTGAGTGAATAAAAAGAAAACCTTAAGTATAAGCAGATAGAAAAAAGATCGATATTAGGCTCTTAGTATTTGTATTTTTTTTTAAATTCCTCCCTGTTCCAAGCAGCCCATACAGTTCAATGTTTTGATGTTTTTTTCCACCTTGAATGCAATTCCAGCCTTACTGGATTTATACATGTTGTGAGTCTGAGCTGGTAGATGTATTTTATGCAATTGCTCTAAACCCAGCTAAATCCAACTGCCAAGAAAGTCAGCTACAACTGGTGCAAATATAAACTGAAACATAACAGATGCATTCAGCAGGGAAGCTTAAAAGTACAGCCCATGACTCCCAATCTCATAAAATGATACTAATGTGATGTTTTTCAGCTGCCTTTCTGGTTTTCCATTCACGTGCAAAAGCAAAGCATTTGATAGTAGTGTCATTTTAAAGCCATCCCAAGTACAAACCAGATTCAGCAGAGGTCACTGAATGAAAGAAATGCACAAAGGACTGTGGTTCTGTGTATCACTGCTTCCAAGCTCTAGCAGATGGTTAAGGGATCTGGGTGGCTACCTGGGTGACTATTCTGCCAGACCAAGTGAACTCCCTGTGTTTTGGACAGCATCCCAATTGCCTTTTCCATGTAAACATAGATTTAAAAAAATCCTCTTTGCTTTGAAAACTTAATAGCAGAAAGCATTGTACTGAGGAAAGATCAGCCTTTTGAGTTTGACCAATCTGGTAGATAGGAATGAATGATGTTCTTTGAAAGTAATAATTGAGTTCCATTGTATAAAACAAATGCTGTGATTATAAATAGCCTGTGGGACAGTACTCAGCAATGCTATGCTGGCGTGTAACCAAGCAACAGAAGAGTCAGAAAAAAAGAGAGTATTTTAAACAGGATTTTTTTTTTTTAATTGCATTAAAGCAATTTTCATATTATTTTATTGGGTATATTTTCATATGGGTTAATATGTTCAAGTAACAATGCCTGTCAAGCCATCAGCTTATTCTGAAAGGGGCAGTTTTAGAAGGCTCATTTTTAATGCCTTTCCACTCAGCTCTTTCTGTCTCTCATTCTTGGTAACTAGTTGTCCTATCTGCGTATCAGCACCACCTGATAGAAAAATACACCCTGTGTCTGCTGGGAGTATTGAATTTCCCCATAACCTATGAATTTGAAATCATGGATATCTGAGCATTGCAAAACAGCAGTAAATAGAACAGCAAAGCACAGAGCTCCTTTAAACACCAAACCAGCTTACAGTACCACCCTGTGCCCAGAAAGGAAGAGCAGCTAACAGTCAGCTGAAGGACATTGCAGCTGCCTCCAAGTTATTTTTCTTTACACAAAGTGCTGTGAATCTCCAGGGTTATTTTATTATATTATCAGCAGAAGCAGCTTATTAACTGGTATCAAAAATTGACCCAAATAATTCTCAGTAAATGATTAGTGCCCTACTTGGACTGAGCTGAAGTGGCAGCGGTTTCAAGGCTAAGTCCTCATTTATGCAGTAAGTTGCAATTGTCAGAGCAGCGATACTATGCTAAAAAGACTGCTGTAAATCCTTAAATCCCTCTATTTCATCAGGCTCTACTCTACTTCTAGATACATGGTTCCTGCTCACTTTCATAAACAGTCTGAAACATGATGAAGCTCTAGTCTGAGAAATCTGCAGATCTGCTTCATGCATTTACAATGTTACACTCCAGCTTCACGGCACAAGGTCTGTCAGGCAGCATTCTGAACCATACTGCTGGCTCAGAGCAAGCCACTGAGCTAGCACAGACTCTGCATCAATCTGTGAGCAGCCCAGGGTGAAGTTGTGCCATCCTTGCTTTGGGGATGAGTCATCCTAACAGGTTATGTCACCCTGTCTCCTCGCACAACCCCAAAACACAGCTGCCCAGAATGCTGCGCAGCCAAATTTGTGCAGCCCGAGCTCTTCCTGTCCTTCTCTCTGGTCCACTCTACTCATACATGGCAAATACCAAACTGCCCTTGGAAACTCCTAAACCTGCCATACGGCTTCACTAGCTTACAGGGTGCAGGTCTGGCACACAGTGGGATTCTTTCCCAAATAAATCACAGCCATGATTCTTCTGGTTACTTTGCAATTCGCAAGGCTCTGCTGCTTTCCATACCAGGATCTGTGCTTTCTCCCATCCTCGGACTTTCTCTAAAACACAGTGTTGGGAACCACTGCCAATCAGAGCAGAACGTCCACTTTGCTCTATGCACAAGCTGCTCGTTTCTGACAAGGAACATCACTGCTCTGAGTCTCACATGGTTCTCAACAGAAATTCTTCAGCAAAGCTGTCTCCTTCTTGTCAGTACTCCGTTAGTCATTACACTCCCATCGGCCAGGATCTGAAGGAACTCATGTCTCTGTCTGCAGCTCTATTGTGGCACAGCTGTCAGCAGCCTGCCTTTCTGAAGGACGTGAGAAACGTGTGAAGCAGAGTTACCCTGAAAACACCGAGGGAACTTCCCCCAGTATTTCTCCCTATTGTGAGCACAAAACAAACCAGGTGTAGCTGTGCTTACAGCAATGGGAGGTAAGGGCTGCCTGTCAAGTAGCAGAGGCAGCTGTTAATACACCAATGATTATGTATAGGCTGCCTTCACAATGAGCAGAAATGTAGGCAATGAACTTTTTCCCCCTCCCCTTCCCTGTATCATAGCAACTGTGCTACTGCAGGGACTATTTTAAGAACAGTAACTTTTCACCAAACGTGATTATGAGGCAGACTGAGCTCAGCGTACAAAAATACTGCATCCGTTCCGCAGCATCTCTGGGCCAAAATCTGATACCCTTACCCGAAAGGGCAATAAATTACTCTGCAGATTGTCCAAATTGTATTAAAAAGGGATAGCTGTGAGTGCTAGCTGGTTTTAAATCAGTGTTGAAGAAACTTGTCATGATATCATTGCAAGAAAACATAGCTCTGCCAGGGGCTTCCAGAAAGGAGTGTCTAGGGCTGAGAAATACAAGTTAGAAGTCAGGGGTGGACAGTGAACGTGTCCATCAGCATGGACAGATGGCAAGAGTGGGAAGTGATTGCTTTGGTTTGCAGTGGTGACGTTGATCTTGTAAATTCTGAGAAAGTCGGGCAGTAAAAGGATAGTTTGTATTCTGAGGAATTCTGCTTGAATAGGGGAGTACTAGAAAAGCTTCAGTCATCAAGATGCATACAGCTGCAGGGATCACTGGCACAGAAATCTTTCAGAGTAAGCAAAGAGAGAAGTTTCTAGGTCTGCATGAGGAGGGATTTGAATACCTGATCAGCTCAATTATACAAGACATGGTTTTTGAAGCTGAGTAACCAATGCTGTGCCCAAAATCTACAGCTTGGTAGAGAATACTAGCAGTCCTGCCAGCATTACTGCTGGGCAGCTGGACGGCAGCGTGCTGCACATGGAGCCTGGCATGACCCAGACATGTCACAGCAACCTGTGCTCGTGCTACACCATGAGCTCTGCTCAGAGAAGGAATTGTGTCCCCTCAGAGCGCTTTGATCTCCCATGCTCATGCTCATCTCCCACACAGCAGTTGCTTCCAGAGCACAGTGGTGTCCCTGTATATGCACAATGCCTAATTAGCCAGGCTGCTGGACACCCACAGAAAAAGATCTCTTATCTAGAAAATTGGGTGGATGTTAGTGTCCAGATGGGCTGGTGTCCACGAGTTTTACATTACAGATGCTCAGCACTTTTAGAAATCAGGTGCTTCTCTGAGAGAAACCTCAGTCTCTGACTACTTTGAAATTACGACAGCTTTGAGACTCACTCTTCTAGAGAGGATAGCAGGGGGGTTCAGCTTTCACTGCTCATGGTTTAATTAAGAACAAATGATTTGGTGTTGTAGATACCGAAGGAAAAGCCTGCACTGGTGACGATGCCACAAGAGCAACGCAGAGTGACACTCCAGCTTGTGTGCCCGTGTGCCAGGCACTCGACTCTGAAGAGATGCAGCAAGAGAGTACAACAGCAGCCACAACAAATGTAACCTCACTTAGTGAAGAGCTGCATTTGGATGAGCTGAAAGAAGATGCAGGTATGGCATAAAAATGTTTCAAAAAATAATAAGATGTTAAATGATATTTCTGCTCAGCAGCTGCATGAGGAGTCAAACGTGTCAGTGTGGTGGACAGCCAGAACACCTCATTCAGCTCAGCATCCACATACTGGGTTAGCACTCGTTATTTTTTATAACAGTGATTTTCAGACTGCTTCCAAACTGAGGGACCACACAAATCTTGGCATAACGGGATTAGTTGGATTATAAGACAATCCAGTCTTAGCATGGCACTCTTTTGGAATTAGCAGTGACTGCTGTGAAGATTAAACAAGTTTCATCAAAAAAATTTCTCAAACTTCTCTGCCAAGGCTGAAGTTGTCTGTCCTGGCTTGGGGAACAATATTCAATGCACAATTTATATCAACATAATCACCCTGCAAACACAAGTGCAGTTCAGTGCTGCAAGTACAGATAAGCTAAACGAAGTGCTCTTCATGAAACTGTGCTCTGGCAAATGGGACCAGAGAGGCCAGGGACAGCTGCAGGGTTTCCACTGACTTCCTGATAGACAGCTTTTCATCCTCAGGATATGGAATGAAGGCCAAGGACAGGACAATGAGGAAACACTTGTAAAGCTCATGTTTGTTTAATACTCAGAAAAAGAACCCCCTAGGCAGAAGCAGGGCAGCTTTGCCCATGTAACCCAGCCAGTGGGTGTGGGGACAATCTCAAGGGAAAGATTTCTACCTGGTAGCAAGGTGGCATTTTGACCAGTGGCTCTCCATAAGTAATTATCTACTCTGCCAAGAAGTCTAGTTTTGAGCCCTTGGACTATTTTCAGCAGGAAACATTCACTCTGCAGTATGAAATCTGTTAATAGGTTTGTGTGCTGAAGACTCAGGTCTGCCTTCAGACGCTGAGTCAAACATGCTGTTATTAACAAAAACAGTGACAGGAAAAAACGAAAAAAAACAGAAGCAAACCACTCTTTTCTGGGGCCATAAAATGATGTTTAGACAACAGTACACAATATTTCCGTGATACCACTCTGAACACAGTCAAGTTCAGAAACTAGAAGATGTGTTTGAGGCCAAGCATTTTTCAGATCCACCTTCCCTACAGGCATGGTCCCACTGTGGCTGCTCACTGCACTTGTGCAGAGCATCCTCTCATATCCCAGGGAGTGAAATTATTGCCAGAAGAAAGCACCGTTCACTCAAGGAAAAGCATCCAAATATGGCTGATTTTCTGGGCAAGCCAACTAACATCTTTCTGCCTTAATTCTTCTTTCCTATTCACGTCTTCTCTTCTATGTTTGTAGGCACAAAAATACAAACTGATGTCAGTCTAGAATGAAGCATTTCCCTAGAAATATATATTTAAAAGGAAATTATTTAGTAATTTAGGTAACTATCACATAAGGAGGCTTTCCTATGAAGCCAAATTTCACAAGAATTTGTCTCCTTATGTGTATTTATTCTAATTTCCTGTCATTCTTGAATGACAAATACTCATTCCTCCTCTTCTAGGCACACTTATTCATCTGTTAGTCAACAAATTAAATGCTATTATCTTGCCAATGCTATTGTTTCCAACTGTTCTGGTGCTTCCCCATGCACTCTGAATACCAGGGTGCTGAGAGAGAGAGAGTGAGCTTGTATTCCAAATAAGGCATAAAAGCAAGCCAAGAAAAGGTTTGTGATGTGATAGCTGTGAGTACCCACTTCTCCGGGTTTTAGGAGATGGTCTAGAATGGTTTGGAGGGAAATGTACTTTGTTTAGACAATCCAGGCTGCTAAAAGTTGGGGATTTACCATTTATCTAGCCCAAACAGTTTGGACAGCTCTCGGGCTGAGGGGAAAATCTGATCTCTCCATTTGGATCAGTGCTCTACCTGCTGGGCTGGGACAAACCTTCATGGCTACTACTGAGCCCATGGTGTCTGGACGCATTGTTTGTAAAGGACCTGCCCAAGTTGCTCAAGCATGCTTGTGGGTCCCCACGTATGCCAATACACAGATCATTGTACAAGTCTAACCACTGCCAGAATCAGATATTAATTTTAGACTTAATCACTGAAATTCCACCTATATCCTCCTTCAGTTTCATGCCTTTCAGGATCTATTTCCCTGTGCCCTTTATCACAGGCCAATTTAACAGACTGCTCAGTCATTCAGCCTGTACTAACTTGAAAAGCTATGTGCTTTTGCCATCTTTCAGGGGACAATCCTGAAATGAGCACTGCTTCACCATCTCAAATTATGGCTTTGGTGACTGAATTTTTTTTAATACTTCACCCATTCTGTGTTCTGTGCTAGTTGCTGAGATCCTCTGGTAAATCTTTTTTATGACAGACTTTCCTTGGTTGTTAACTTTAGCTTCAGGAAAGACTCATCAGTTCTGGAGTCAGGTGCAGTAAGAGATGGCACGATGCAAGCTCATGTAATGTATTAATCAAGAAAAAAATAAATTGTGAAAATAAACATACACAATGAACAACTGGAAAACAAGTCTTCATGCAATATTACAAATCTAATACTCTTTGCCCTCTGCTGGCACCTTCCCAGCACAGACAAGTAGTCACTCAGTAACACCACACCACTGCAGCTGCACTGAAAATAATCCATTGCAGTTCTCAAAAGTTGCTTTGCCTTGCTGTCTTCGTTATTAACAAAAGAAAAGGAAAAAAGACTTTAGAGAAGGAATGGGAAGTAAGGGAGGCTTACTGGTTTTTCTCAGGAGCATAAAAACTAACATTTCTTCAATGTCCTCCTACATTTTATTCTTTACCTGCCTCAGCTGTTTGGCTATTTCACAGAACAATTATTTTTGGTACAGTAAAGTGCTTCTAGCTGAGTACCATGTGTTCTGTTCTTCTGAATGTTCCTGGCATTGTCTCCTGGCTGATCAGTATTATTAACTTCATTTTCCATTAATTTTACTCATCTTCTTACTAGCCAAGAAACCTTCAGCACCCAAGGAAGAATTGGAAGATGCCAGTCTGCCAGCAGCTGAAGACAGTCCACAAGCCTTACTTGTACCTGAATCCACAGATTCTCCCCAGAAACTGACAGAAGGAAATCCATCACAGCTTCCCAGCCCTCCATTGCTCCCAGCTCCACCACATAAGGCAATCTCCAAAATCACAAAGAGTGTAACAGGTCAGTCATTGCCAGTCAGTACAGACTTTCCCAATCTCTTATACACTGTTCACTTATATGGTACGATTTTTTTCTTACATCTATTTGCAAGGTTTTTGTTTGCAAGCTACTGTGAATCAGGCTGGTTACAGTGAATGAATAGAATGCTAATGAATTCCTTGAACGGAGTGATCTGGATGCCCGATAAAAACACACTGATCTTTGTACTTTACATATATATCTGGGGATTATTTGTTTTGAGTCTACTGCACTAAACACATGTAAAACAAATCAAACCAACCGCAAACATCTGCTGAATCAGATGCTCATACTGATAATGACATAAAACATGAGGAAGAATCTAATTTTTACTTAACCTAGAATCCTGCTGGATATCAGTAAAACAGCCAAAAGAAAGTTCAAGACATTAGGCTTTATAGAGATTTCTGTCTTTAGGTTATGCTCTCTAGGGTAGTTCTAAACTAGAGCTATGAAATACGGTCTAATTACACAGAATGCACATAAGTGATATACCTGGCTCCCACAAAGCAATACTCCATGCCAGACTTCAGTGAATGTTTCAATAGCAGTTCCTCTGGGCCTGATTTTCTAATGTATTGCCAATGTTACTACATTTTCCAACATTCTGGCACTACAGAAGGGGTGTTAAAGTGAATATGATTTTAGTTTCTTCCAATTTTAGGGCCCTTACATATGGTATAGGCAGTTAAAAGGGCCTTACTGCAAATTAGAATCAAGTCTTGACATCTAAATGCCAGACCTGTTGGATATTTAGACTTTTAAATGACAGCCATTATCTCAGCCCTGATTTGCATTCCCGCCAGCACAAAGAACAGGGTTTTCAAAGTCACCAGGAAACAAAATGTCAGAGAGACGCTGTTCAGACTACAGGAGCTCACAGAAAACACTCGAGTTTTCTGTCTTTCTGAGGAAAACCACAAGTATTTGTTTCCAATGAAAAATGCCCATATTTCACCTACACCTAAAAGCCACAAGAGTTTAAGTGTGACTTAGATTCAAGATGGTATCATAATGCTTCCTGGAGCTATTGTTCAGATTCTCTCACCATTCTCTGCTATGGGTCGAGTCTAGCCTTCCTCTTCCACCTTGCAACATAAACTAGCCGAACCCAGACTCCCCTGTCATTGCTCAACTGATGAGACACATCTTCTGTGTTGGATTTAGGCCATTTGGAAAACCTAACTAGCTTAACCTAAGTATTTCCTCTAACATTCAGGATATTCTGAGTTTCAGTATTTCATTTTCACCTAAATATTCCACAAAGAACAACTCTTAGTTTTCTCAATGACTGCAGTAACTATAGACCTTTATTCAATGGTGATTATACATTTGTTTGTTTGGAAGTGGAGGCAGTGGCAAGTAAAAACTAAACAAATACTGTCATTGAGTGAAAGGGGATACAAATGTATGGAGAGAGACAAACAAAGAGCTATTAAAAAAGAAAAGGAACGAAGAGGTTGAAAAGCTCTTTTGTGTTGGTTTTTTTTCCCATTTAACAATGCTAGAGATGTTGTTAGCAGAGGAATGAGGAATAAGCCAAGCACCAATTAATCACAGAGAGAGGGGGAACAGGGCAAGGTGCCAAGATATCACTTTGCAAGATTATTCACTGAACAGCTGTTATTGGATTGAATAAGGTGTGATTTAAGGAAACACGATATTGGCCCAAGCTGCAATGAGGACAAAATTGGCTGCTGGCCCATTTCAGGAACAAGCAAATATAAAGATAAAGCAAAGTGTCCTCCCTTCCTGTTTTGGGGTTGAGTTGAACCCAGGGTTCTAGCCCTGAGAAAACATGGCAAACCTCTCCCATTGCGCAGAGGTGGAAAGTGAATTAAGAAGTGTTTTTCCATCTCCTCAGGATACGATCATGGGCAACTGATCATAAAAGTCTTCTGTGCATTTCCACAGGAGTACATAACCAAAATTGCTACTTGAATGCTGAGCAAACATCTTTGCTTAGCAGGTGGCTGTCTCCTGGATGCAGAATGTCCTGATCAGCTCCTGGCTGGGAAGGTGTCTCATGGCCAAGGCTCTGCACACCGGACACCTAGAGACTCAAAGAAATGCTCCTGCGCTTTCAGACAGTTTCAGATTTTTGATAGTGTAATTTTTAGACCAGCTTGACCTCTGCCTCCTGGAGGTATAAAAAAGAGATAGATTCAACAACTCTGGGCACTGATAAGGGTTCTGGGTCAGATGGAGAGAAATGTGCAAAAATGCCTTCTGAAAGTTAAAAAAGGAGTTCGACTTCTCTTAGAATGCGAAAACAGATTGGCATCAATAGTAAAATCTCCTTGCTGAGGATGCTCTCCTGTCTACTATTTAAATGTGAAAAAGAGACTGGGGTTAGTGTTACTACACTCTCAAAGCTGATGTTTGAATTTGGTTGTGTCTACAGGAGCTCTCCTTCCCAACAGTGGTTTTACTGTTGCCCTCATTAATTCTGCTTTCCAACCTCAAAAACAGTAAACATGTTCTGTGAAAACAAATTTGCACAATAGCTGTACAAGCTGTGTCAGTTTAAATTCCGATCTACAACACTAGGTGGCAACAAGAGAAAAGCAAAATCCTTTTGCATGAAGACATCAGGTTGCTTTTTTGCAACCAGACTGAACTGTTGCAATAAACACCACCATATGCCAGGAAGTTTGGGACTGAGATATGTGGAAAAAAAGGGGAAAGGAAAAGAGAACTGCAAAACAGAAAAACTAATCAGCATCTTTTCAGCCCAAGTGTTCAAGTATCTTAAGGATGCAAAACTACCAAATTTACAAGTAGGGAAACATCTGCTGGGTTTTGGATTCAGGTGCTAGAGAATTTATGCATCAACATCTAGCTTCCAGTAAAATGCTTATACAGGGTAAAAAAAATCTAATTGAGATGTAAAACAAACAAACATATTAGCTTGTCCTTTTCTTACTTTTCTGTTCTTAGTGCTCAATACCACATCTTTCATTTCAATTTCATTTGGCAAGTTTTGTTATGTGAATGCTATATTACAATAATTTTGGCATTTCCTCAACTGGCATATGAAAGACAGGGGTCTGATCAGTGCAGCCATCACAGAAGAGCAGACAATAGGGTACATTTTGTCCTGACTGACAACCACAGTGCATACATTTTAATACAATCTGCCAGAGTCCATCAGGGAAAGTGCTAGAATGGAAAGCCACCACAGTACAGGACATCAGTAGCTAGGAAGAACAGCACTGACCATCAAGATTGCACTGATAGGCTGGGAAAAGGAGAATATGATTGTGTGGGAGAAAAGGGATATGGGGGAAGCATCTATTTTTCTGCATCAAAAATGCAGACCTGCATAGCATGAGCCTTTTGAACTCAGATGGCTCCTGAGCTTAACCAGTTACCTCTTAGCAAGAAGCAAACATCACTGTTTTACCAAATTAACTTCAGTGCAGGCTCTATGCACAAAAATCCAAGAAGTATTGCATGACCTTTTACCCTCCTGTGTTTTGACAGCAGGAAGCGACACAGATGACCCAGCCATGAAATCTCCTCCTTCCACTATCCTGAAGAATTATGTAGTTGTTGGCTCCTCCCAAATCTCAGGACAAGCTGCCCTCTTCCATTCCTCTGGCCAGAAAAGCTCCGAGTCCCACGTCAGAGGACAGGTAACAACGCCGACTGGCTCCCCTCACCTGGCTGCTGTCCACCTGCCTTTACCTCCCAGCAGAGTCATAGAAGAACTCCACAGGGCTCTGGCCACCAAACACCGGCAGGACAGGTACCTGCAGCCTCTTGGCTACATGGGTGCATGAGGAGTCATTCCACTAAATCATTTTTCTTGGTAAACGTCCTTATCCTGTTTTTTAGCGTTTTATCCACTTCTACAGCTCACCTTCATCTTCTTGAGGTCACTATTTTGAACATGGTTAAAAGTACTTAAAGAGCAGTTATTTCAAAGGATATTCTTCCTTTTTAAAGAGGCTATTGTGACACAGAAGTAGGTTTTTAAGCAGATAGAAGCGTTTAATAATCTTTGGCCCACTGCAAAAGAAACTCTCCTCCAAACATATCAAGTAACTAAGGCAAATTGTCCTGTAAGTATGAGTACATCTGAGAAGTGTTACTATTCCACTATCTGTCTCTTGGCTTATACATGAGCATATAGAGTATACATTTTCTTATACAAATGCTTGTGTGGGAGTACATTGGCTACTTTATCTGGTTTTCACTATGAACCCTCCTCTGTATTAGAGAAAGACAGAGATAACCTGTGAAGTTAGTAACATTTCTCAGCTCCGTAACAGCTACTGTTATGGAGAAGAGATTCATGCAATATTATTTCCATGCCTTGTTAAGCCTTTGTCATGATCATAAAATATCAGAATGAGAATACTTCATGTCATGTGTGTTTTATGTCAGGGGTATGCAATTAGTCTCTACCCTTCTGTACCTTATTCTTATGACAAACACAGATTTCTATGCTCATCATTGTCAACACAGTCTTGAGGATGCCATCCCCTCTTCTCCCATACTGAACTCTCTGTCCTGGCTTTTATGAGCTACAGGCCATTCTAGCCATTTTCATATAGTGATAAATTCCTACTGTGGCACTAAAACTGTTTTGTAAAAACTGGGCTTGACCTTCCACCCACAGCTTCCATGGAAGAGAAAGCAAAGGCTCTCCAAAAAAAAGAGTAGATGTCCGTCCATCCAGAACATCTAGCATTGAGCGCAACAAAGAAAAGGAGAATTCCCTGAATTACAGCAGTGATTCAGAAAATAAGAGGAACTCAGTTAAAGAGTCGGATGAGAACAAAGAAAACATGATAATGAACTCAGAGCTTAAGGAAGATTCCGTCTTTTATCAGGATGAGGAAGTTTTGAATGACTCCATTATTTCTGGTAAGGAAAGTCACTTATTATATTATAAAGATATACTGTTGAAGACTAACATAATGTTCTATACAAGCAACAGAAAATAGTAATATAAATTATTCTGTGCGGTGGGACAACACAAATCCAAGGTTATAACATAAATCCAAGCCATACAGGGTTTCAGCTGTGAAGTGTCTGAGGCAGCTGCAATGGATGAATACTTGGTAAGCTAGGCAACACAGTGGCTTAAACTGTGAATTCCTACTATGGGGTGGTTATATGACCCAGAAGAAAGCAGCTTTGGTGATATGATGCTGCCCATTCATATGGTGCAAGCTGGAATGTAAGCAAGGCATTTCTGGTCTTGACGCTGAATGCCACTGTTTCTGCCGGCATTTATTCAAATGCATCTATTTGCATTTTAGAGAGGATGACAGATACAGAAGTGACAGGAATAATACCACAATAACTTACTGAAAAGAAAGGTTCTTTCTAGTTTTAAAAATCCGGGCTGGTTTGAAAATCAGGATACAAATTATCAATGAATCCAAAGTTACTTTATGATTACTGTACTGTGTTTTCACATCATCAAATAAGTCATTGCCACCTTGCATGTAGCCTTGAACTGACAACAGATGCAAGCAAGGCCTTTGCATTAGTGCACGGTATTTGGATGTGCCTTTTGCTTGATAGAAAGAACAGTAAACATACAAGAAAATAAATGTCAGGATTCAATTGAGTTAAAACAGGAACTTTTGTCAGGAACCTGCAGACCAAGCATGAGAAAAGTATGGGTTCTCAAAGCATTTATTGTTGACCTAGCTGAGCTGCCATAAATTGTGAAACAAGGTACAGGCAAGACTCTGCCTAAGCTGCCTTGGTGATGGGACACACTGGCATTGAACACATCTTACTGACAAGGAAAAAATAATCCTTAGGAAGAAAATACTTAGATAAAGGTATTTGCATGTTCAGTTTCCACTGAGATAGTGATCAGGAAGGATTTTGTCTCAAGGTGTTGACAATGGATATGGAAAAACTAGTCTGGGGCTTTGTTTCCTTTGTTCTTCCCCCCCCCCCCCCCCCCCCCCTTTTTTAAATTATTATTTGTTTGATTTGGTTTATTCGGTTCAATTCTGAACCATCAGAAATGGACTTCTGCAGGATGTGAAATAACAGAACTGGCCACCAGTGGGCCAGTCAAGATGAGAAGAGACCCTGCTGGTGTACCTGAAGGGGGTAACACCATCTCCCTCCTTTCATTTTGTCTGGCAGGTATTATTTTTCAGGAATTAACCCAATTGGTCAGGCATGGGCAGCAGCTCTTTGGACGATCAGATCAGCTTAATCCAGCTCTCTTGCATTTTTATTTGGTAAAATACCCTAAAGATTAATGAGTGCATAGTGCATATGGACCATGGGAGTGGCTATAGCATAAGCCTTTTAGAAATCCTAACATCTGGATGAAGTGAGCACAGCTTATCCTGTGTGGGCTGTATGCTCCCTACCCCTTTAATACTGCAGCAGGATTTGGGTTAAAGTTGAGATTTTTCAGTTATGATTTGTGTTTTTAATTTCACAAAGTAGTAGACTTTTGAAGTCTGCAGAAGAGTAGCATGGGAGTAGTCAGAGCTCGGAAGAGCAGCTACATTTTACTTTGTCTCAAGCAAAATATTGCATTGTTCCATCCCGCTTTGAAAACACAGGCTTCTAGGGAACATACTGAGATAGCTTAATTCAGTGTCTGCACTTCAGCTTCAAAAACTGACTTCTTTCAGAAAGGTGCATGCAGTCTTTACCTGCACAGCATAAGTTTCAGCTGACCTTCAAAGAGATGAGGACAGCAGAAAATGACCCTGACTTGGTCTGAGCAAATAATCACTGTGATTCTAGCTCTTGTTCTCCCATTATCCAAAGATCAGATATAGCATGACATAGCAGGTAGTTTTAGAACATCCTGATGAGAGCAGGAATAGTTCTGCATGCTTATACCTCAGCTGTCACTGATAAATGGGAGAATAACCATTTAGAGCACACCTCTACAATTTAAAAAAATATATAGAAAAAGTGTTGTGTGCACATGTAGAGCTCCCTTGTTTCCTTCTAAGGAGACAGAGAACAGAGAAATTCACATGTGCTGCATGGTGTATACATATCTTGCTTTCAGTGCACCCAAGATGCACTGAACTGCCTGTCAATCCACCACACAGATGGCCAGCACATGGGCAGCACGTCTATCATGTTGAGGAGACACTGGGCTCAGTGTGCATGTTCAGCCTCTCCTGGCATGACCAAATTCCCCTTAGCACCTATTTAAAACTTTCAGGTGAAAATGTGAGCGTGTTCAGGGATAACTGGGAAACTGTTCCTTCATGTGCTGCGTCGGTTGAGCACTGCAAACACCCATTTTTCACCCACTCCCACTGAGGTGAAGGCTTAAAAAAGCTTGACAGAGTCCCAAGCCTGTGGCTTAGTGATCCAAGTGTTTCTGATGGAGACATACTCATTTAGCAGAATGCTCTGTGTGCAACAGCCAAACAATTTAACTTCTTTTACCCATCTGTTAAACACGTACCTAATTCTTCACAGAGGGCTGTATGGTTTAATTTAATTAATGTTTGCAACAGACTTTGAAAGCATTAAGAGGAAGGTGCTAAACAAGGGCACAGCTTTCAGATTCTAATCAGGGTTTTGAGCTCATTAATTTTAGACCATTGCAACTATTGAGAGACTTGCCCCCTCTTACCCAGGGATTCCATAGCTACTCTCTGCCCCAGTCTTCCCAAGATGCATGTGTGGATGTGCTATACATTTTTCCTCCCTGCATGAAGAAATTCAAGATCAATAGTGATGATAATAATGTAGTCCCCCAGATCATGAGCAAATAAACTGCCAATATTTGAAAATGAGAATCTATTTAGGATTTAGTATCTTGCCAACCTCCAGAGCATCCTTTTTAAAGCAGACTTTAATCCTATCTCAAATGCCAAATAAAAATACCAATTAAATGTCATTTCCTTTATAAGTGAGATGACCTTTCTTAGAAAAGGTGAAACTTTTTTTTTTTTTTTAAAGGGCCACAAAACACAACCACTGTTAAAGTAAAAAGGAACCAAACCAAAACACTGCTTTTGCACACCATGCTCCCAAGGTCAAGCAGATTGAAGGTTTAACTGCAGCTTCTCAGTACTCTGACAACATCCACCTGACTGGTGCTACTCTGCACTGAGAATTTTCTGACTGCTGAAGTCCTGGAATGGACCATAGAACGGCCAGGACAGCACAGCAGAGGCGTATAGGACTCTGGTGTAAATTTACTTGCTGCAATATACCTGTAATTAATTATTGGAAGACTGCAGTCCTTCCAGGGTGACTCAGCAGCTCACTGAACTTTAATAGCACTTCCCTTTTCCTCTCTGCACACCATAAGCAATCCGCTCCTCAGCAGAGAGAGACTTCAGACTTCTAATCTGCATTTGAGAATGAAAACTGATTTCTTTGTTAGCAGTTAAAGTTTACAGTCATTTTGCAGTATACCTTTCCAAACACACAGCAAAATGGTTTTATAAACTCAATAGTCCAGTTTTCATTTGCTTAGCCTGCTTAAGCCTGAAGAGCTACAACAAGAGATAGAGAGACACCAAAGCTCAGACAATTACCTCCAAGTGAAAGAATACTTCATATGTCAGAGGCAGGACAGCATCAAAGACCCAACATTCTGCACATCAAGAGCAGTAAACTCATGAAAACAGGTTCTGCACATCCTCCTTGAAGATCTCTTTTGTAATGGCAATGTTTTAGATCATCATTTTTGATAGAAAACGTGTTAGCACATTTTTACAGTAAGCAGAACAGGTCACAAGTATCACAAGTATCTATGCTGTGTTGCCCAATTAATTTGCCAACATTCTGCCATAAAATATTATTTTCTTTCATTCTTTGGAATAGTTTCCCCTGCTCTCTTCAGAAGAAAAAGCCTAAAGTGAGGAGTATAGTAGTGATTTAAAATTCTGTTATGATGCACTGTCACCTTGGACAGGATGCAGATACATGTAATGGCTTACATGCAATGCTATACAGTGTCAGTGTCTGCTCACAGTTTTAACTTTCTATGTCTGAAAAGAAGGATGACATAAAAAAAAACTTAATTATATGTAAAATAAAAATAGAGTGACCAACTCTGACTGTCTCAGTTACCATTGCCTATTGCTGTTTATGCCTGGTCAACCAGAGGGGAAGATGCACATATTCTGGCCACCTGTCACTGAGCCATCCCATCTTTCTGCAAAGGAACCACTAAATGATTGAGGAAACGGGGATTGCTCTCAGCTATAGGGATGCTCAGAGGTCTGAGACAAGATGCACAGCCTTTGATTTCTGAACTAGAGATGTGAGTCATATCTCAGCTGCAAATAATTTTCTCCTGAAAGCATTGCTTGCTTATAAAGGACAGTAAAGACAACAGAGGACTACAACCCTTCTGCATTTGTAAGCAGTTTTGTGTCAGAGCCCTAATCACAAGCACATCTGTATCACTGCTTATATTAGTGTGTTACTGATCACTGCACACTAACATACAAGTCGCCGTCTCTCTGCATACTTTCCCACTCTTCACATGTTCATTTTTCATCTTCAGGAACTGTCTTTCTAATGTCTTTCTTTACAATCCGTATCCCCAGGTACTTTGCCAAGAAAATGTAAGAAAGAACTGCTGGCAGTAAAACTACGAAACAGACCGAGCAAGCAGGAGCTGGAAGACAGGAATATCTTCCCAAGGAGGACAGATGAGGAAAGACAGGAAATCCGGCAGCAAATTGAAATGAAGCTCTCAAAGTAAGTGTGTCTGAGAACATGGGGGGAATCTCCCTTTTCAATGAAGTGTCTTCTTAGTACTGTCAGATGAGAAATTGTCACACACCCCTGCGTTCATTTCTAGCAGTGAATAACACAAAACCTAATACATCACATCTTCAGCTGTCAGTCAGTCACATGGAAAAATCTTAACCGCCTCTTCAGTCAGGATTCCCTTGATTTCAATGGAAAACAAGACATGAGTAAATGGAGGTTATAAACCTCCAAATCTACCTGTGGTTCCACAGATGTGTTTAAGATTTTGAAGTCCTCCAAGCAGGCTAGTGCTTTAACATAAAAACAGTCATCTAATTATGTATTGGTCTGATCTTGCCTGGCTAGCACTAGCTGAATTTAAGGCTAAGGGCCATTGCTATAACTGCATACTCAAAGAAGGGAAAGCTGCTGTGCGCATTGGTGGCTGTGTTTCTGTTTTAAGGGAGAAGCAGCTTCAGCAGCATTGCCCACACATGGGTAACGTGTTTGTGCAAGTCCTGCTGTGGGGATGGCAGGAATGGTCTGGTTTTGATCAGTAACCAGGGCAACAGTGTAGAGCTGGGTGAGAAACTGCATTACTGTGGCATGTAGCCTAAAGCAAAGATTGAAGGTAACTATGGGACTGCATCATTTGTTTTTGTGTGCGTGTGTGGTTTATTTTTTGTTTTTTTGGTTGTTTTGTTTTTTTTTTTTCCTAAAAGCTACATTTGGGTATCTGAAAGCATGAATTTTTTAGATGAGACAAAGTGGATTGCTAAATAATGTGTGCTGTGCCTGCCCACACTGGGACAACAAGCACTGCTCACCACCAAAATGCTTGGAATCAAATTGAGAAACACGAACAGAAGTTCATTTGCAAAGCTTATTAAATATTAAATATCTCAAGCCTTTCCTGAAAGAAACATTTATTGATATTTAGGCTAGCTCATTCATGTGTATGCATTTGATTAAACTTTACCTCAGGGGACAGTGAATGAGAGACACATATAGATCAAAGCACAAGTCCTAACAGACCAGGGCTTTTGGGAGGAAACACTGCTGCCACCACCACACTTCCTAAGAAATGAGCTGCTGAATGAACATAGATGAGATTTAGGGTAAACTTCCTGATTCCCCTGCAGTGCTGGATGCAGCAGTCACCTTCTTCCAGACTCATAGGAACTGCTGTTTATTCTTTGTTTCATGGCAGCACCTTACACCCAAAGGAGAACAGTGCAGTGCAAGTGACTGTGCATGACAGCAAATGACAGCTCCTGTCACAAAAAATATGTACATCCCTTGCAAGCAGAAAATCCCACATTACAGTGGACGTTAAATTCTAAGAGATACAGCCAGGGTAAGACATAGATGTGCCACCTTAATAGCCATTATTTCGTGAGAGAAAGTAGACCTTGTATATTCATTTCAGGGAAATATTTCAAGCTGCACTTTGATGCTGTTAATTCCATTATTTTGGCCTGACAAAAAGAAATGTCTTCATAGGTCAGGTGCCTAGTTTTATGGCTCTAAAATACACCAATAAAAAGGTTTCCATCCCATTGCATCCTTAAAAACAAGCTGAACCACCACAGAGTATTCAGAGGGAGAACATTATCTCATCGGCAGCCACACCTCATTTTGCTGGAAGGTCACCTCTGTCTTCAACACTGCCTGACTTCTGATGTGAAAGGTCTAATGGAATTGCAGCTTGAGGTGGCATAACTACAGGTTTTATCTTTTTCATTTCATTTGCCATTTTACTTGCTTAATAATGAGCCTGGAGAATTATTTTAAAGGAGTCATAACTCAAGTCAACTATCAGTACAAGGACTTAAAAAGAAAACTGCTCTGCTGGTGAAGAAGAGGACTGGTCATCACTAGAAGCTAGGAAATGTACTCTCTATAGATAAAGGCAGTAAAGATAGTCCCCATATTGTCTCTTACGATCTCACGAAGCAATCTGTGGTGCAGGCTATTAGTCTCAATGGTTATGTCTAGAGGATGGCTAAAAGCCAGCTTTGTTCCAAGTGCTGGAAGACAGTCTTTCATTTAGATGCTTCCTCCTGGAACGTGGCAGGTTCAGCGCATCTTGGGAAACAGACGGTGCAGAGATTGCTGGAATAGCCAGGAATGGCAAAACAGATTGGAAGCAACCTCCCACACAGCTTCCAGCACATATGTGCACTGGCAGAGCTCAGCTCGGCTCTTAACTCATCCACCAGAATAGAATGTGACCATGCAAACACGCTCAGGTGACGGATGCACAGAAGAAATATTTACACCAAGAAAACCAAGGAATGTGTTAAAAAAAATGAAAAATAAAATCCCAAACCTAAAAGTTTGTGCTGGCAAAGGCAGAAGACAAAGCCCTCGATTGATCCCTCTGGAGTTTCTGACTAGTCCCCACTCCCTACAACACAGACCACCCCAGAGTCCCACTCAGAGCACAACCTGACAGTAGCATGGAAACGTAACCACACTGGGAAGAAGAATGAGAATCTTGGATGAGATTTTGAGGTCTTCACATTCATTCATTTAATGGTACATGTGCAGCTTAATCTCTCTGTAGGTGTGACAGCTTGGAAGTTTACAGCATACTGCTAAGTGCTCATGTACGAGGTTCTATCAGGCAGGCAATTGGGATCCAATAGACATGAATGCTTTCTGTACAATTTTGCCATTTCCTGTGCAGATTAGAGCACATTACTTCCGTACTGCTAACACTTTGATAATTGCAATGGGACTTGCCTGCTCAGCTATGAATCTACATGTACCATCAGGCTATAGACCTGTCCCTCTGCACAAGAGAATAATGTACAAGCAAATTAGAGAGTTGTTATTCAATTGCTGTCTGCATCAGAATAGCAAGTAAACAGGCAGTTGTTTTCAAGATCGATATTTTACAGCACATTTGTAGGGATTTGAAAGTTTATAGCTGCCTAGAAAATTGCTTGTTTCACAGCTAACACAACCTAGCTCTATGGTCTAGAAGGAAAGCTGTGCTGATGTATGTAATGTACAAAACGCATCAGTAATGGCATCTAAGTAACTTAAAAAAATAGGGAGACAAAAGAAAAGCATTTTATCAAAACCACTGTATTTTTTCTAAATGGTTCTAGTTGAAATGCATTTTAAGGGTAGTTGTGAATCTGGCAAGAAAGCCAACCCTGTGCTATCATGCTCTTGAGCGTTTGCACAACCAAAACGAACACTTATATTTCTTCACTTTCCTATTAGTTCCTTCTCAAAAAAGAGCACAAGTGTTCTGTTACATCTTTTGGGCCAGATTCTAGCTTTACAGCAGTGCAAGTTGACTTACTTCAGACTCACTGTCACCGAGTGACAGCAGTCCAAGTACAGAACTGAGTATTTTTTTATGTGCATTGATGCATTTGAAAAGTGTATTTCCCATCTTCTGTGCTTCCAAGCCAAATTACCACTTGTTGCCGTGGAAACATAGACATCTCACTCTTCCTCCATCCAAACCGGTAGTATTCCATCTTTCCTATATTTCCCTTTCCAGTCATGTTTTCTGTTATTAATTCACGCATCCCAGTGCCCCTGGCCACAGTATGTGCTAGCAATATTCTACTGTGCATTAGACAATGGAGATTTTGATTCTCCAGGCTCCTAACAGGTCTCGTTTCCAATTATTATGGGTTCAGAGCACACATAATAAAGCCCTCCATGGAATTCAATGAATTGAGAGCTCTTTGTGTCAAGAGGCAGAGAAGACATTTGCAAGTACGATTATTTGCAAGAACTGCTTTCTGTCTTACAGATCCACTTTGTTCTAGAAGGGGTTTTAGCTGAAACCTGGAGGAGTAAAATAGTTGCTCGACTGAAGAGTGATGTAGGAAAGGGTTGTTTAATTAAATTTGATATCTGACTGCTTGGAAAGTTAATGTTTGAACTGCCTGGGTGTCTGGTACTTCTCAGGCATGCTTTGTATAACCACAGTTAAAGACACTCCATTATTACTTAATGTTGCAACAAAAACATGAATTCCTGGAAAAGACTGTACTTGTAATTTTCGCTTCATGTTCTGTGTCACCTCCTTGGATATTTGCATAAGTAGACACGAAGCATTAAGCGGCACTTACAAGATTATGGAGATGGGAATTCATATGCAGAAGTGAGGGCATCAAAGGAGTCACACAGGAAGAGTGACAGCTTTGTGAACCTAAAACTGATCTAAACCATATTGGAAATCCTGGCCTGGGGAAGCAGATCATGCTGGGGCAAGGTATCTTGTCAATGTAAATTGACAAAGGAGGTATCTTTATTCAGATTTACCACATCTGGGTATCTGTAGTTCTAGTGCTGCCCTGAGGTTCTCAGAAAGGCATTTGCAAGTTAACTTCCCAGAAAGTGCAGAGGTAGCAAAATGCAGACCTAGATTAGACTCTGGCTTGTAGCTCAGCCTCATGTAACAGAGCGTGAAGTTCACAGCGCTGCTGAAGGCAGAACAACACCAAGCAAACAGCACTTCAGATTTGCAGCCTGAAAGCATAAAGTGTGACGGTTCAACACAGAGCAGTCATAAAGGAAAATTTTACCTATTGTGTCCTGTTTGCTAAGAACGGCACATCCAGCACCGTTTCCTCATGGGAATGGCTCAGAGTAGCTCTGCTGACTGGAAAGGAATCAGCCCTCCAGAGGGATCCACTGGCAAAGCAAGCTGAATTCACAGGACTTGGGGGCATACTTTACTTGATTTGATCAAAAGGAGGGTGAGGTACAATATGTTAATAGCAGGATATATGTTAATGCAGGAAAGTATTTAGCAGGTGCTGAACTGAGCCCAGTTTAGAGATTGCCCTAAATTTACCTGGCGATTATCGAGTTTTGGGTTGCTTTGATGCAGCTCTGACTGTGCTCAAACTCCCACTGGCTGAAGTAGAAATTAGGGAACTGTCCTGATTTAGATTGTAATTTCAGACTGGCTGGGAAGACATGACACAGATTCGTGTCAGAGACAGAAAGGCTGGGGCAGAGAAAAGATCGGCTGTCACCGCTAATTAGCTGTGTACGATTTACTGCATGCCCTCCTCATTTGGCAGGAATCCCCCAGGTTACCTTGTCACCAATGCTAAAAATAACCCTGGTGAGCGCAGCGTGGGCGTCTGCACAACCCGCAGCTCCTTGCATATGACACAAGCTATATATAGAGCCACAATTTAATTCCGTGGGCGTGTGGGTAAGCCAGGGGAGTCTCCTGCTCTGCACTAGGCAGCACGAGATCGTGACAGCCAACAGGCTGGGGGGTTGCTGGTGGGGATTTGCATGGGGATGCTGTGGTTATCAGCTTGCACAGACCCAGTGCTATGTAAGGATTTGGGATTTTTTTCATGTTCTGGCTCTTTTCCATTATGAGCTCAGCTTTTCAGGCTACAGGAAAAGACAACCAACGTATTTGGGGAATAAGTAGTAGAAAGACTGGGGAGAGGCTGGAGGACAAGGGAAGTGCAAGCAATGGCTGAGATTTTTCAGAGCTGCCTCTGGACCTGAGATGTCTGAATTCCATAGGCATTAAGATTCCTGTGTCCTTCCTTGAAGTCAGGCATTGACACCGTTGGAAACTCTGTTCTGTACCCAGTAACGGACAGTGCTGGCCTTGCAGTTAAGAGGGTTTGGTATCTGCTGCCAGAATTACTGTGAGGCAGTCTTCAAGGATAAAAATCACAAGGAAAGAGAGAAAGCTCAAGTTTTGTTCATGTCTCCGAGCAATGAGTGAATTTAGCCTTTTGTTTACAGCACTTTTCAGGTTCAAGAGAGCTGCCATACAGCTCAAATACAAGTATTACAAGAGATTCAAGGCTATCAGTACTTGACATACCCTGTCCTTCTTAAGGACTGAAGAGTTCTTGAGAAAGGTACCCCTTGTTCCCTTTCACTTAGTATATTTGCAGAAATAGAATAAACTTCACTAATATGAATCACTGATCAGCAAATAACAAACCCAGCCCCCATGAGTATGTGATCATGGCAGATCCCCCTGAAAGAAATACTTCAACAGGAAGTGTTTGCTTGCTTCAGTAATGAAGCACAACATGTGCACAGTTAATTACAGGACACCCTGTCAGCTGTAGGCAAGAGCCACAAGCTGCACCTGAACGAGAGCCATTTGCTGCATCACACCAACCCACTGCACACCCAGCAACAATGTTCAAATACTCTACTTCATTCATAAAGCTTTGCAACAGTGAAGATGTAGTTCCATAGGTTAATTTTTGATCTGAACACTGCACATATGACTCAAAGCTATTCTCAGTGCAGGTTTACACCTCTAAAGATTCAGCATGCTCTGCTGAATGATGATGAGAAGGATGAGAAAGTTTTACATCAGCGGGTCACAGCCGATAAAAGATTTCCTTCTGGGAAGCCCAGCTCTTCGTGCTGCTCTGTTCTAGTTCCCTGCCTCCAGTGCTGGGAATTCATAATCAAACATGTTTTTCACAGCAAAGCGAAGGCGAGGGCTGCAGGTCAGTGCACAGCAGGGAAGGGAAGAGCAGAGCAGCAGGTGTAAACCCAGAAGTATCGAGGGCCTTTTCTGGGACACGCAGTCAATTTCTTGAATTGGCACATGTAAAAATAGAGATCAAAAAACATCAGAGTTCAGAAGGCCTCTATCTATTTCACGTAACTTAACTATATAAATAAAATTGCATGAAAACTGCCTGAGCAAGTGTAATTAAATAAGGAAAAAAAACACTTTAGGGATGAAAATAGTGTGTTAGTTTTGCCCTGCTAAGCTACCTACAAACAGCATTGTGTGCAGGCTCAGATCCCCTCTCAAAAACTAGGCATCACCATGTGCCTGAGGGTCTGGGCCATTGCCCTGTAAATATTGGGCAGTCATAGAACAAAATGGAAATCTGCAGAAAGCCAATAATATTCTGTAATGCTTCAGCTTACACTGGATTATGATTTGGGTCCTAAAGCTGATTTGGAGCACAAGTAATTACAGAAGAAATTAATGTAATTTGCAGAGCTTAGAATAGAATCACCAAGGTTGGAAAAGACGTCTAAGATCACCCAGTCCAACCGTCCACTGATCACCAGTATTTCCCACTAAACAACATCCCTCAGTACAACATCTAAACGCTTCTTGAACATCTCCAGGAGAAATAAAAAGTAGATTAATCAGTGAGGACCAAAACAGGCTGTTCTGGTTGTCACAACCATTCATGCTGTTCCACGACAAAAACCTGACCCAAACAAAGTGCTGTAGCAGTTGTGGGCTACCAATAGTTCAGGTGGCAATTCAGGCACTGATGGTGGCAGCCCTTGTCATTTGTGGGGATGGCCACTGTGTTGCTGCCGTTACTCACAGCTGAGTTTTTTCACTTGTTCATGAAACTTGGGAACGATATTTTAGGTACTTCACGTGAAGCACTTCAATGTACTTAAAAGCAAGATGGGCTGGACAGTACATATCTGTAAGACTGTGAAATGGTGTAAGCAAAATCTAAGCCTGAAGAGGGGTTGGCTGTACATTTTTTCAGTTTTAACGTACTCAACTTCAGTCTTGCCACATTAGATTATATATGAACAAAAAAGAAAGGTTTCTACTGCACCCCTCAGCCCCCTTTTCCTCTAAACCTGACTAGCTTCATATGCAGAGTGGATTTAAGTGACTTTCACCATGACAGTTGCTGTGAGTCGCTTGCAGAATACCTATGCAGTTAGAATTTACTTCTCCCACAGAATATGCAGTGTGGCTTTTAGATGGAGGAAGGGAAAAAGATGAAACTTCCTTATGATGTGATGCTGCATTTGAATGCACCATTCCTGGAGGGCAGGCAGCAAGTACCACAGCAGTGGGTTATTGCTGATTTGTGGGGCAGTGTTGTCAGGTGAGTGGTTTGCACCTTTGCATGAAGAATTCAAGCATGTTTTTAGACTTCAGACCAAAAACTGGCCAGACCTGATGGCTCCCAGCATGTGATCAAGGAAACAGCAATTAACACACAGCAGTTGCTGGCTGTCCAAATACTGTTAGGGTTACTACCATTTCTTCCTCCCACAGCTCTGAGCACAACTTCTGTGGCCTCATTCATTCAAGATCTTAATTCCTCCCAGGAATAGAGGCTTGGGCTTGCCGCTTTCATCCAGTAAAACTGGGTCAGTGTAGCACAGTTCCTGCCTTTTTGAAATAATCTCAGGGACGGGTAGGCAGTGACAAGTGAAATAAATAAATATTTAGAAAGTAGACAGGAGGCAAGGAGAAGAAACAGGTCAGAATAGAGGCTCTTTGCTTTTAATCAAACTACTTAATAAATACTGTACAGAGTACTGATTAAAATGTAGTTCTATCTGTCGTTTTGATTTCATTCCCTGTGCCCACCTGGCAAGCTGCAGCTGTATCACCAGGTCTTGCAGGCTTCCCCTGGTGTTGTGGGATTTTTTTCATATAACTTGGGAGCTGCTTGACTCCAACGGAGTACTTCGTGTTCCCTTCAATGATTTAATTACCTTGAAAAACAGATACTGAAGCAGCCAACACATTTCTCTGACTCTCCAGCCTCAGGATAATGATTCTTTCCTAGAAGTTGCCCTCATTTTCTGTGGCTGTCATGTTGCATATCAAAAGACTAAAAAAGCCTCTCAGGTTTATCAGTCTGTGCTCAAGTATTTACCAGTGGAACAGACAGCACCCTCTGAGGTTGGGGACCTTCTGCTGAAAATCCACCTTGCAGAGGACTTTCCACACAGCTAGGAAATGGATCGACTTGAAGAGCCAGCACATTAGTAAAATCCTAGTCTTAAATCACATCAGAAACAGGTTTCTTCAGCCTTGTTAGTTCACTGTTGCACAAAGATGTAACAGCTATTTTTTACATTAAAATTATACAGAATGTGATTGGGCTGAAACACAAATGATAGAATAAAGACTCGAGTGCCTCACTGTTGGAAAAAAAACCACTCAAAATGAAGACAGTGTGGCTCACAGATGAGCTTCTGCATCCATTTGCTTGAGATGATTCAATTCATCATGCAAATAAAGTTGTGAATGAATTAATAGTTCCTTAGTTTTTCATAATTAATAACAGTAAAAACAGCAAGGACAGCCTCTCCAGATAGCAGCTGGTCTGTTGCAAGGGGACACACCTAATTGGAAGGTGTTTGCAAAAGCCATTTTCTGGACAGTCCAGTCTGTGGCCTTAATATTATAGTTATCACAGGGCATAGGTACTATACTTAGAAATACCACCCAACAGGAAAGATCCTCCATTTCAAGAGAAGATGAGATAAGCCAAAACTAATGCTGTACAGAAAGTTGTATTGATAGATGCCATATTATTACACGTAAAGCAATCTCTTTGCAGCTTGTACAACCTCAAGGAAAAAGATAACAGTGCATGGAAATACCAGCCTTAGCTTCAAAGGCAGGGTAAGCAGGGACTTGCTGGCACACTGGAGGTTCTGGGCTCAAATGCAAAATTCCATCAACTGCAGTGAAAAAATAAGCCAAAAAGGCCTAGAAAATCTGTGTGATGGAGGTCATTTGTGCATAGAGAAGGCCTTTCCTAGCTTTGTTGGAAAAATCACTGCCACCTGGCACTCCTCTGCTTGGCTCCAGCAGCTCCTAGCAAACACTCAGTAGACCAAGCAACTCCAGGGCAGCACAGGTGTGGTATGCGTGAATCCTTTCTGAGGAGCAGAGACCTTCCAGAGGCTTTCTGCTGTAGCCTTGCACTGACAGTAGAATACAGTTCACATTGTGCCACAACAAATCATAAAAGAAATGTCAAAACTAAATGCTTGGGTCAATGTGAAAGGTTACAGAATTAAATTCTTATATTTCATTTAGTTTAGGAACTTCTATTTCAAAAGTACTGAAAATGAATGGATAACCTGAGCAGAGATTTTTTTTGGAAAAAAAAAAAGATTAAAGTAAAATTGAAAAAAAAAAATTCAGTGCAGTGAAGAAACAGATTCTAAGCATTCTATGAGCAAAGGCTGCAGGGCTCAGCCCAGCTTTGGCTAATGATAGCAGGACAGGTCTCGCTCTGAGCTGGAAAACGCTGCGCTAACAATAGCATGTACGACAGAAACAGCAAACAGTACAACAGATGGTGATATGCTATCTGGAGGCAGGGATATCCCAACCGTTTGGAGATGCTGCGTGGGTGAATGACAGGAGAGAATGAGGAAGGGTTTGCGTTGCCAGGGAGAGCGTTTCCAGCGGGATCCGTACCATTTGACAGCAGGTGTGCAGCCACAGACGCGGTCCCAGCAGGGTCTGTCTATCCCAGGAGCATTTGCAGTTTTAGGGATCACTGTCACTTTGTTTTTTTTTCTTTAGGGATTAGACATAGCCAAGACAGCACTGTGGTTTCCTTGATTTACTTCACTGATTAAGAAAGCTATCCCCTGGCGTGAAGCCTGACATTACAACCAGTTTGCAAAGCACAGTGGCATGCCCTGTCCATTCCAAGCTGCTGGGTTAGTAGGCCCTCAGAGATCGAAAGGAACAGCTCTGGAGAAAATTCTTGCTGTTGCTTTAAGCAGCACCTTGCAAAGGCCAATATACTGCAGATCTTTATCTGTTACTTCACTGCCTTTGCAGATTGCCAAAGGGTCCCTTTATATATAAACACAGGTTACTGGGAGCAGAGAAGTAGATTCTGCAGAGCTCACATTGCAGGGGGAAATTCTCAACCGCTTTTATCCATGGCAAGAATGGCTATTCTCAAACTATTTTGCATTAAATGAAGATGTGGATAAGAATTCACATATAGTGACACCCACCAGCATTTCTATCTGCTCTCTGCAAATCCAGCTGTGGTTCCTTCCAGTGACCCAAATCCCAGCAGTACATTGCAGTGGCATCTGTTTATAGGAGTAACTGTTTGTATGTTAAGTGGACAGCAATGCAGGATCTTTTTAACAGGGAGCATCCCAGGTGAATTCACAACATTTTGGAACACTTCCATCCATGTGCAGTATCCCTATTTGATGAGTTCTGAAATGCAGCCTGTACTACAGCTCAAACTGATGTGTCTTCTGACATTTTGGCCTCCTGTCACTGTTCCCTCTGACTGTAGTGGCTGAAATTGCATTCCTGGCTGTGCAGGATGAAAAGTCGTGAGCCTACAGACACCTCCTCTCTTGCAGGGCTCAGGGATGGCTGGCAATCCAGCCTCATTCTCTCTAGAGGACTTAAAGCCCAGGCATTGTATTAGGCAGTGTTTACACAGTGAAGTGAAAGAGGAAGGGAAAAAATATGTTTTAAAACATATAATTACCCAGCAAGCACCCAGGAGTACATAACTGCGTCCCACTAGGAATATTAGAAGGTCTTAGTAAAACAGTGGGCCCTACTGCAGGGCTAAGATTTGCTTCTGGCTTACTAGAGAACAGTTTGCAGGCTCCCCACTGTTGCACACGCAGTTACTATCACAGTTGACTTTAGTATCACTTTGGCCATGGTAGATGTCTTTATTTAAGATAATATAAATAGTAAGAGACACATAATGGGATAGAGAGAATCCTTTGGGATTTATATAATTCCTTTTGTTTGCTTGTCCTCAAGTATCCAACCCACAATGTTCTCAATTTGCCTGTCTGAGATATGTAATATTCACCTTGGTTTTCTGTGGGAACACAGGGCTCCAGAGTTTTACTCCTTAAGAAAAAAAGAAAATCAGAGATCTATTGCTTTGCAATGAAACACTATTCACTTTTTCCAGTGACCTGCACAACGTGACCTAGCTCATAACCAATAAATGGTTTCAGTCAGAAGACCCTTCAGCATATATTTTAGTATACACACCCTTGAGCCCTCATCAGCCTCCAGCACAGAGTTGCGGTGGGAGTCTGCACCACTCGAGCTGTGATTTGAAGAATATGTTCTTTCAGCAGTTTTTCTTGCTGAGCTATTTTTAGCTTGAATGTATTCCCCAAACCTTTTCCTTGTCCAGCTGCACGGCGAAGGAGATGCAGCAGTGAGTGGTGGTGTGGCTCACAATGACATTGCTATGAAAAGAAGTGCTCTAACTACAGCCTCACAGCGTGTCTTCAGCTGAATAACCAGTTGTAATTTCATCACCTTAATGACTAAATGCTGTAATTGTGTTACAAACAGGACAGAACCACTATCTAGCAGCTCCCTTAGACCACAGAGTGGGGAAAAGCAGGTGGAAGGGAGAGGGAGAAGTCCCTGCTCTGAAATATTGTATTCACAACAGAACTAAGCCATGTTATTTATTAAGTAATAGCCGAGTTTAAAATTGAAACTCTTATATCAGCCCTGGAACATAGCACAACATCCTCCAAGAGTCCTCAAGTGAAGACTGAGAGAGGTACTAAAGCGAAAGCTTCCAGAAGATGATGGAAGGAGGCTCAGCCTCTCCACCTGACATTGCAGCAGGCCTTTGAGCCATAAGACTGGCTCTGTGTGCGGCCTTTCTTCCTCACACCTCCAGAAACAAACAAGTATGCAACCAAAGGTCAAATGCTGCAGGACTTTCACAGGCAGTGAAAACAGCGATTACTGTATAGGCTTCTCCATCAGAATCCTCTCACATAATTAGGTGGTGGCTCTGTGCTCATCACTAAGCAGCACTGTGCAATAGTAAGGCTGTCACAAGGATGCGGGTCCTTTGGGGCATTACCAGGATCACAATACAAGGGTCATGCCAGGAAAGTATGTAGTTTTCATTCCCACTGAAATCTAAACTACTCAGCACAGTCTGATTATCATAGAAACTATAATGATGGACAACTGTAATTGGCTGAGAGATGAGGGCCAGCATAATTAACTGAACTTTTGCTGATTTGCAGCCTTGAAAATCCAAACAGAACTGAAAGCCAAATAAATGAATAAGATGCATAATTAAGGCAAAATACATGGCCATTACATTTATCCAGCATCTTCTTCTGGGTAACTAAAAGCAATTTTTTTTTTTTTTTAATGTAAAAAATAGCTTGGGGCAAAAATAGGCAAAATGGACACAAATATCAAGCAATTTTAAAGCAGTAAAGCTTTGGCATGCAACCTGCTGAACTGATCATACCAAGTCCCCATTTTCATATTCTTCAGCCTCCCACTGTCAGAGAATAGCAACTACTGTTACAGGAAGTGCTGGCACGACACTCAGCTACCACTTTGTATGTGCTCCAAAATTGCCTTGGGAGTGAAACAAGTTTGTGTTTTGCTGCCTGCCTTCTAATTTTGTACAGAACAAAGTCTGTAAAAGGCAAAGCCCCTCCTACCAAGGATTTACTACTACCCATAATTGTACTCTGCAGGCAGCACTGCACTGCCACCGCTCAGCGCGTGGGTGATTCAAAGCCCTGGCACACATTCTTCTCACAGCCACTTATGGGAAGGATGAAAATAAATTTCTCGTTGAATTGAACATGATGTTCTGATAATAGAGATGCCAATTTAAGAGACAGAATCTCTTCCCTGATGGGAAGCAGGCACAGGTAGCTCCACGAGCAGACGGCACAGGCACTCCCATTTCTCCTCCCTGTGCCCATTTCCCGGCTGGGCTCTGCTGTGAGAGGGATCCTCCCCACCACCCCTTGCAAAACCTCACGACTCTTTCTGCAGAACTACCTGCCACAAGAGACAATCAACGTGATTGCTGCTGGCCACAGCTCACTTACTGGCGGCTGGATTGATTGTGTGCTTGTTAGTGCGGAGTCCACGGGCAAATGCACGTGTGAGCCCACCCTCCCCCTGCTCTGCTGGAGATTATCAGATGCATGTGGCCCTAACTAAGGACAAGCAGAAAAAGGATTGCAAAGTGCGTGTTTTGGCTTCAGCTATGAAGATGAAAGAAATTCAGTTTTACGACAATTAAATCATAAACATATACACTATGCAGAAATACATTTGCGAAACAAAGAAGCACATTTGGGGGACAGATAAGAAACCCCAACAACACGAGCTTCTTGGAGTCCATTCTGCTACATATTTACAAGGGTCTGTGGACAGCTGAGACTCCACAAACAGGCAAGAGAAGCTGGGAAGGGTGGACTGGGTCTGAGCACAGCCCCATGCACACATGGGTGGGCCGTAGCTGTTCCCTATTTGTCTCTCCTCAGCTGTTCTGCACCCATATCTGCAAATGCACTTGTGACACACCTCACTGTGGCTTTGCTGAGCTGTGGCTTTGCTGAGCTGCAGTTCCCACAACAGACAAAAGATATTGCTAAGGTTAACTATGAGGACAGAGAACTTGGCACTCTGCTGCTTGTAAGATAAATTGATGCATTGCCCATCTGATAGCAGACCCTTGGATCCAAGTGATACGCAAGTCCTCAGACTGCTGAGGATTCAGTCACCTGTAACTCTCCAATATCATCAACCTTGTGTAATGCTGGTGCTAAGACATCGGCTTCTCTGTATGCGAAGGAGAATCTGACTGTGCGAAGTAAATATTGATCATCATTCACAGACACGTGTGAGAGTCATTGGGCTCAGGAACATGTGACCTTACTCTGGAGGGGATGAGCAATTAGTGGTTTCCCCCTGGAAGCCAAGTCCAGCATCCGTACCCATGCACGTGTCTGACATGTTACATAGAGGGACCTCAAATCAGGCTCCTGCAGAGGAGGGCTGCAGCCCACTGCAGCAGACCTGCCAAGGGAGACTTCCCCACCCCTCAGGTCAGCAGGCCGGGCTCGTTATCTCCCCAGACAGCCTATTTGCCACAGCTGTGCACCACACATGTGCGTCAAGGGAAACAGCCAGACATGCATAGATTTATTGCCCCTCTCAGTGCCAGCACAGAGCACCCATGAACCTCATAGCATTCCCATGTGCATGCTGTATGGGGGAAACAAATATGCTGAGGCCACATGCAGACTCTCAGCACCCGAGGTGCTCTGACAGCAGGAGCACACGTGGACACACCTGCAGGCTGCACTCAGAGCTAGGCACAGCTGACAGAGCTGCTTCTATCACCCAGGAGATGCACTGCACAGGACATGGGAGTACGCATATGCAACAATATGCACAGAGCAACAGTAACACATAAGCTTTGTCACTCTTCTCAGCTCAAAGGGCTGGTCACACACAGCCCCCAGACTTATGGCAACTACTCTATCATTCATTAGGAGAAAACATTCAGATTTTGAATCCTTTGATTCAACCTTTTGATCTCTACCCAGATTTGTAGCATCACTGACATACACACTGCAAACTCTGAACCACAAACACCATTCACAGAGAAGCAACATCAGTGCCTCCAGCCCTGCGTGCTTTCTCTGAGGCAGCTGCAGCCACCTCAGATGAGGCACTGAGGATTCAGCTCTGCTTCCTTCAGCTCTTGGCGCGTTTTTGTGTAAATTAGGGGAGGGGAAGCAAATTCCTAGAGCTAATGCAAAACATGACAATATCCATAACAGACTCTTACAGTGTGTGCAGACTGGACAGAGACAGAACTTGCCTGCAAGCTACTTGAGAACCCTCAAGCTGCAGAAATGGCTATCTGTGTGGAGCTGCCCAGAGGAAACACTTGTGCCTCAGCAGACAATTCAGAAAAATGCCAAACCCAGACCTTACTGTGTCCCAAGAATATAGCACTATTAACTAGAAGCTTTTTTCAGTACCAGAAAATACATACCTAAGCTTAATTCACTTGGAAAGAAAGCACTACTATGAAGTGATAGAGGCAGTATGCTACATTAGAGCTCTCAGCAGTCTGCAGTCACCTCATAGAGGTGGGCCAAGCCTCACCAGGGTCAAAGTTCCCCAAATGAAAACATGACAGAAATAGAAAAAGCACAGGACTCACCCATCTTCATCTGTGCCTGTCTCACATCCACGCCGGAGGTTCCCTTCAGACTTCTGCACTGCTCCTACTCATAGGGCTGAGGGGCAGCATAGGGCCAGGCTGGGGGAGGGCAGGAGCCCTGCAGCCGCCCACCCCCAGGTGCAGGTGCTTTACTAAACTCCCAGGAAACAAATCAGCACTGTGCTTTGAAATGGCCTGTGGCTCTGTGCTTCAGCATTCTTTCTGTGCAAAGCTGGGGGATATGGTGTAGAGTCCACTGGGAGTTCAGTACTTAGCCTTTGTGAAGGCTCCTTTGTGTCCTGTGCCTGCTTCATCCTCTGGGATCACACACCAGCTGCAGTACAAAGACTTCCAGTAACCATAATACTGTCAGTTTCCCTTTTTTTAAACATAAGAGATCTGAGCATCCCCTCTCTGGAGTCAGTCACTCACAGCACCTGCCTTACGGCCTGCTCTCAAATGAAGGGAAGAGGAGAGCAGGACGCCATTTCCCAGGGCCGGGCCGCCCACTGTGTGGTGGCGCTTCCAACATGGCAGCGCGGCCTCTGCCCGAGGGGGGGCCCTGAGCTCACTGCAAAGGGGACATTGCAAAGTGGTGGAATTTTGCTTTTTAACAACTTTGGAGAAATAAATAACATTAAAACCAAAATGCAGCACAGCACATGGAAGAGAGGAGAGCACAGTGGGCCACACAGTGCCTGTTGTACTCCAGCGCAGCGAAGTAAATATTGAAGCGGTCCCCCTGGCCCTCACCTGAGTTGTGCTCACAGCTGCTTCCCCTGAGCACAGTCAGCAGCCCCTTGTGCAGGATCCACGGCCCTTTTCCTTCATCACCTCCCTGAGTTTTGTGTGGGAACCAGCCGGGGCTGGCTGCAGTGCAGCGCTCGTGGCAGGTAAAGCAGATGGAAGGGGGTTTACAGCAGCTGGAGGCAGCTTCTGAACAGAAACATTGATGTAACAGGTAGATACAAGAAGCCCTTGCACCTCAGTGGAAACAGATGTCAGCAGTGTTGCCTCCTTGTTATTACGTCATGACTTCAGCTGTGTTTTCACCCCATCCCCACCTCCCCTGATGGAAAAGTCCATTCCTGGCTTTGTGGCTGTGATAGAAGTTTGAAAGTGCCGTTTGCATCTCTGAAAAATGCACACAAAAATGCAATACCTTTTGGTGTGTGCATGTATTTCTGTCTGTTTATATCTGCATCTTTTCCTTTCCTTGGGGGTAAAGCTGAAGCTGTGCACAGAAATAAGGTTATCTCTGGGCACCCACCATGTATTCATCAAAGTCAAGAAGGAAATAGGTTTTTTAATAATGAACCAACATAAATACGGTAACAATAAGAATATATGTACAGATATATAGAGCATTGGTTGGACTGGGTGATCCTGTGGGTCTTTTCCAACCTTGATGATTCTATGATATGATTCTATGATTCACTTACATATCTATTCTCATACTTCTCGTGCTTTAATCATTCTCCATTAGGGTTTTAATCCCCCAATTTAAAGGGGGTCTCAGAAATCTGATGAAAGATTCTGGGAGAATCTGCAGATCATGCATGGAAGGGCTGTAATTAGGAATAGCTTGATAGGCAGGCATGTGACCAGCATGTGAGTAAGTCACTCTTCCCTGAGTTATAGTATAAAATGCACACTGATCTCCTCCAAACAGACCTAGCCAGAGCTGCATAATTTCTGAGGCATTAGGGAAAATGAGGGAGGAGTGAAGGGGTAACAGATTAAAGATACACTTTTAAATCCTTCAGTGGAGCATTCCAGCATCATTTCTGTTTCAGTTTGGATTATTGCAGATTCCAGTGCTGGAATATCCAGCTCATTACTCTGAAGAGAAATCCAGGGACCTAGAGAAAAGTCTGAGGTGAGGTGGGAAGAATGAGCATTAGGTTGCAGGTGTCTGCAAGTACAACAGCTCACCATGTAAGTTTTCTGCTGGTGTAAGCCTGGTATAGTTGTGATGCATTCCTGTTGCTAAAGATGAGGACAGAATTTGGCCTTTGCAGTGATTGCAGGGGAATTAGAAAAGGATAAGGAGTGGCGTTCCTATTTTGTGCTCTTGGTCTTATAGCATATGAACACAGAGCTGAATTCAAAGATGTATTTGGTCAGGCTCAGGAAACAAGGAGAAATTAGAGTTAGGCACTTGCTCGTTAGCAGTTCCCTCAATTTTATTCATTTATTTCTTTATTTTGCATTTCCTGTATATTTGGTAAAATGCAGATCTTGGCATAGCATCACTTTATCATCATCCCTTTCTTTTCTGTGCACAGTTGAGGGATAATTACCACAACCGTGGTTTGCAGTGTGGTCCCTGCTGTATTGCTTTGTCTGTAACTTCAGTCTCTGGCTTGGTAACACCTGCCACAGAGGAGACGATGAGAATCCCTGATGCTGCCAGAGCACAGAGCAGGAAGCATCGTAAACTGCTTCTGATCTGTTTGCTGGATTATTGCTTGAACGCTAGCAAATGCAAATGCAGTGTGTCTGTCTGCCTAGGGGAGGGGTTCAATTACCTGAGATTCTCTGCAGATATTGGCAGTGTCTCATGGGGAAATCTCATTTAGTATGCAGAATAAAATCGCTATGGCACTGATCATATGATTTGAAGACTCAATCCTGAAGCAGCACTACAAAAAGGGGAGGTGAAACTGCACAAGACACTCCGTTCAGACAGCATGAGGCAGTGAGCCGCACACGAATTTTATTTAGCAGGCAGGAGGAGAGCTGCTGGATTGGTCTGTTAGATGTGTAGTCGGGAAACCACAGGAAAGCTTTATTTCTGGCAAGTCTGCATTTGTCAGAATGCATCACTGGTGTTACTAGAAAAAAAGGAAGCCCGCCGCTACAGAGATTAAAAGGTAGAAGCAGTGACAGCTACAGAAGATCACTGAAACTCCTTTGGAAACCACCTTAACCCTCTCTCTCAAGAGTGAATTTAACCGTTGGAGGGCACTGCTTCCATCTGACCGTCTGGAAAGTGTGGTGAAAAGGATGCACGTTATGAGGAAGCATTCCTCCAACAGCAGTGCAAACTAGAGGAGAACTTCTACCTGCATTGCTGACATTTGGCAAAAATTATACAAGAAGGCCTTCTGGTACCAGAATCTTGGCTTTGGGATTTTCTGTTTCTTTTCTCCTTCGGTCCTGGAGAAGGATTTTGTGTTCTCCTCCTACCCATAAACACTCATAAGGAAAACACAAAGCAGAACTTGGAATCCTGCAGACTTTCCAAAGAACAGGCATGGTACAAAATGTGATTTTGGTGTTTTTCCGCAGGCGACTCAGCCAAAGACCTGCTGTTGAGGAGCTAGAAAGAAGAAATATACTTAAACGTGAGTACATCCTTCTTAAAATATTTCATATATTTGCTGAAACCAGCAATTACGTTTGTGAAACATTTTCTTTTAAAAGACATATTAATTTACTGGGATTATTTTCTGTACCTAAAAGTTTTCCTGTTTAACATGTCCTGGGTTTCAAATATTGCAGAAATGAGAATTTACAATTGGCTAAAGGCATGCAATTTAGCACAGAAAAGAGGGATTTGCTTAAATTTCAACTTTGAAATAATTTATACTGTGAATACACTGCTATGGATGTCTGAGAGGGGAGCAGCATCCAGGTGTCACGCAGTGCAATGACACGCAGACTACCATTTTTGAAGACTTTGACTGCCTTGGCTAAAGGGGAATGGACAAAGCATCCCTGCAAAGGGGTGAGGACATTTCCACAGACAAGTCAGAGAACTATCATTCTGAGATATTAACAGTTATTTGAGGGAGAATTCCAGGCCTATTAGCAATACTGCTACAGAGGAATGTTGCTCAGCATCTTTCAAATAAACACAGGGCAGAAACTCAAAACTTTTCCTAAAGATTGATGTTATGGCCAAGGGATCAAACAGGTGATAGATGCACTGGGAATCCTCTAATCTAGATGGAGAGAGAGCTCTGAAATTCTCTCTGCTATGGGGTCTGAGATAGGGAGAATGAGAGAAGCTACCTGCTAGAAGGAAAAGAATATTGCTTCTGTTATTTTAGTGGTTTAGTTAGTGTTGAAAGTAAAAGCAAACAGCACAGCATCCCAATAGCAGAATGATGTGATCATGGTTTGCTTCTCATTAAACATGAATAAAACATCTATATAGGGCCATATATAATGTGTCTATACAGCATATGTCACAGAAACAATATAGCCTTTGGTATTTAATTCATATCTAATTATCAATGTGATTGCAATTATTTAGAAAAAAAGGGTTACTCACATTTTGTTACCTAAGATTTAATGTCTCAGAACTTTCCTAGTTTAAAGGAAAAACTTCTGCAGTTGCTCTTGAAGTTACTGTAGATTTCATTTCACTTTTGACCCAAAGGGATTCCACAGTCAACTTACAGTACATTTTCAGTACTCTTCCAAAGCATAAGTTGGGCGTGCTTAAATTGGATTCATCTGACAAATGGGCGTAGCTAAGTGAGAAACAGGGTGCATTCTTTGAAAATGTGAATGGATGATCTTGGCCTAAATTTACCTGTCAGCTACACAAGAGATAAGAACAAAAACATGGACGCAAGATTCTGAAATGTAGAACCATATTCTCAAGAGTCCGTGCCTCAGAACTCCTCTAAGAACTGTTTTTAGGTGATTTTTCTTTTTATTTATTGAGTTCCCTAAGGCAGGGCTGATCCTTACCAAAGAAATCTGTTCCTTTATGTTTACTTTTTGAAGAATGCTGGTTACAGCCTTAATCTGGGTTAAACTGACAAGCTTTAATAATAAAAGTTTGAATACATTCATATAATGAGCTTAGAGAGAGATAAAGCAGAAAGAAGATAAAGCAGAATTAAAGATATTTCCTGAATGCCGGCTAAACATACTGGTCTAGATTTGTATCTCATTTAAAGGAGCTCCCGACATGAAGCAAAATCCATTGACTTCAGCTCAGTTGCTCAGGCTTTATACAGATTTGTCTGAGATCACAGTCAGTTCTATTCCAGTTACCTGTTCCATTATATAAAAAGTTAAGTATCTGTCAAGGGCTGAAGTCATCGCAGAGCTGTGACAGCAGTAATCTCATAGGCTGGACACATACAACAGCTCTAGGCTCAGTTGTGAGCGATTGTGGAAATTTGTAAACTTTCCTTCTGTTAGTGTGAATATAGAAAGTCCTGTTGTGGTTTTTAAACACCTCCGCTGGGTCTGACATGCAAAGATGCAGCAACATAAGTACTGTTCAGTGGAATCACTACAGCATCCTGCAGCTTCTAAGGGTTTATACAGTTGACTCATAAGTTTCCTAACATCTCTGATGTTAATAACACACTCTGCTAAGGAAAATGTAAAGCCAATGCTTTCTTACAATTCTGCTGAACTTCTACATCCTTTGCTTTAATGATAGAAACATTGCTGGTTTACCATCACAACTAAAATCAAGACCCAGGTGTTCACACATGTTCTTGTACTCAGCAGAAAGCTGACACTCACATTCAAGAACGCAGCATCTCTTAAATCACACTCCCAAATCCCCAGTTCATTCTTAACACCAGGAATTGTTTCAATGTTACGCAGTGCTAAGAATTCCCCAAACAACTCACAGAGCAGAAAACATGAATTGCAGTACTACAAATGTCACTTTGTAATTGGGACCATCTCTCTACTGAGATTTATAAAGCCAGCCCTCCCTAATGAGCGTAGCTGTGTGTAGGCAGAGTGATGCTGATAGGGAAAACCTCTCTGGTTTGTCTCTGTAATAATGCTTGAATTTTGTATTGCCTTTGCTAGCAGTTCCTATCTAATCTGGCTTTATATTTTCCAAATGAATTATTTCTCACGTTTTCACATTTGGCGTTTTCTTGGACATATGCACTGAGCACAGCTGAATGTATCACAGAAAAGGGTCACTATGTAATGTTTTGCATATTCAAATCTGTAAACAAATTTTCCAATCAGAAATTTCTGTTTGTGGTTTTTATTTTGGAATTCTCTCAGTGCATCTCTGACAGTGGTATGTAGAAAGGCACCATACCACAGAAAATTATTCTCTTTTAATAGAAATATCTAGGTATGAAAATGTATAATACTCTAAAACGAGTGAATTAAAGTGTAGTTAAGCATAGGGATACATCTTGCAAAAATTTCTGTATCTTAGAATGCACTCTGCTTTTTAAAACATCCTTTCAGACATTTCACACTGAAATAGATCCTTGTCCCTGAGACTGCACTAATTTTGGTTGCTCTATTCTGTGTTTTTCTTGCTTTGCCACTGAATTTTAATATAGCTTGTTACAATATTTTATATTCATGTGATTTACATTTCTGCTGTAGCCAGTTGTGGCTGTGCACTGCTCTGTTACTCTGCATTGATGCTTATGCTGGCATTTCACCGTAATCTAATGAGCGTAAAAATACAGAATACATCATTACTAAAAATATCATTTTGGAAACTCATCTGCACTGCTAATGTCTTTCTAAGGCATGTTAAAGCACACACGTGATTTTTAATACTGGAAGTGTAATAAACCGGAGAATCCCAGAGTGGTTAAACACTTTTCCCTAGGTCCTCAGCTTTGTTCAGGTCACAGGCTCATGCCTCAATTTAGTAACAGATAGTGCTAGAAATAGAAACGCCATTACCTCGTATCCCAAGGCAAAGGATATATTTCACACAATGTTACAGCACTCCACTCTATTTTTAGAGCCAGTGTGTAGGAGTTATCACGGCTTGAATGCTAATAGGCACAACACACAAAGGCTGGCTGGCTTAGGTTAGAATGGAATGCTACAAAAGAAAACTTGTGAGGATAAAGAGGTTCAAATATCAGTGGTACAGATAAAAAGCACGCGAGTCAAAGATAACTACTGTGCCACTGTGACCATCTGAAGATGTAGCCTGAGAATTAAGGTTATACAGGACAGAACATTACTTTCCCTGAAGCTCCTGCAATAAGTCTTTTCAGCATCTACTGCAACATAATGGCTCCAGCAATACGGAGAATACAAACAAATGTTGATTAACTATGGAATGTTTTGATTTTATTTCTCAAGCTCATACAATTTGAGAGTTGGTGTGGCTGCTGTTGGCTTATTAAATCTCAGAACTGGAGTTCAGAGCTCAGGAGAAGCTGTCATTGGCACCCGTACCTTGTCCTCACAGAGAGGTGACCGTACCTTCTAGGAGAGAACCAGAGGTGTACAGAACTAAGAAAACAGACAGCTAAGAGCCAGCTCCTAATTTTTATGTGATATAATTCTGATTGCCTTGGAAACTGCTGTTCTTCCTCATGAAGAAAATCATCCTTTTTCTTTTTATATTCTCTGTAGAACGAAACGATCAAACCGAACAGGAAGAAAGAAGGGAAATCAAACAAAGACTGACAAGAAAGGTAAAATCTTGCAGTACCTCCCATTAGCTTTTAGAAAGCTAGTAAAACACTGAACAGCCACTTAGGTCACTATTACATTATACTTCCTCCTCAGCAGTGCCTGAGATAGTGATATCTAGTATATGAATACCTACCATGTCTCAGCTATGAGAATTGATAGAATATTTACATATGAATTTTAAATGAAAAAATAGTAGTATTTGCTTGCACACAGCGTATTTCACAACTATGCTGCCATAGAAGCAGTACTTCGTTCTGTGTAGCAGAACTGGACTGGCTCCCTGCTGAGCACCAGAAGTGCTCCCACAATACATTTCTCTTTGCATTTTAAGGTGTTCTGAGATTTTGTTATTGTTCTGTTCCCAGGAAACCCTTTTGGAACTATAAGCCAAATATGCTAATAACTTATTATATCCAAACTGGTCTGGTCCTGAAAACCTTGCACAATATGCTGCTGAATGCAGTAGAGAAACCCTACATTATACATGTAACAAATTCATTATGATTCCTTTACCTATTCTAAATTTATGCATTTTATACATTTCAAGGTCAAAATATTTTCAGCTTTTCTCCATTATAAAGCCACTGTGCTGTAGCCCACAACTCAACTCAAACAATTATTACTCTCATAACAATAGTCTAAAGGACTTAATGGTCCCATGGAATTTCCAAGGTGTTTTTATTCAGACACATAAATGCACACTAAGCTAAGATGGCAAGCAGAAAATGTTGCAGTTTCTTCAAATGTTGGTTATTAATATCGGCTCTATTTTACAAAACTTTTTAATGCAGCTTAACCAGAGACCTACAGTAGATGAACTAAGAGACAGAAAAATCCTGATTCGATTCAGTGATTATGTGGAAGTGGCAAAAGCACAGGACTATGACAGACGAGCAGATAAACCATGGACACGACTATCAGCAGCCGATAAGGTACTGACACCATTAAAATATTATTGCTTTCTACTTGGCTTGTGTAAAAAGCTACATTGGATTCTGCAAGGACATTTAACCTCTGTAAATGTTATGGTTACTTGGTATGCTGTACACACTCACCAATGTATGCTGTTTATAAAAAAATGCTTATTTAGTCCTATAGAGGTCAGCTTAGTCATTGGTGCAGGGAGGGAGGGAAAGATGGATACAGTCTTCCTTCATGCTTTAGGCTGCAACTCAAAACCACTTCCAGTGAGCACACAGTATTACCATTCATCCTCAAACTGGAAGTTTTTTTCTTAAACATGCAAATGCCCTTCACTATGTTTTGAAACATGCAATATTTCCTCTCCCGTTTCCTGTGAATACTCACAGAGTTGGTTGATATTCATGAGCATAAACAAGCAATTGTTTCTGCTCCATAATATACCTGCCACATAACTGATTTACATGCGAATTTAATTGTCACATTTAAGTACCTGAGATACAGCCAAAAGAGTTCCAGCTAGAGAAGTTGCTGAATAAGGAGTTTTGAAGTTTCAGGGATGCAGCAAATAGAACAAGTGCAGATGCTAGGATAATTACTGGATAAGATGGCAAATACACAGCCAGATTACTTACTGCTTTGGTCTGAGATGCGGAAATCAAATTCTTTGCTCTTCATTCCAGTATTTCCCAAATAAGAAGTGTAATAAATGGCTTTAGAAGACTTACATAGAAAAGGAAAAATATTTTATCTTTTCCTACGTTAGCTCTTCTCTATCAATCCATATAATCATCAGCAATCTGTATAACCTAAATATTCAGCATCTCTACTGGCACTGTATGCTTTGCTGTACCCAACACCTATATTTTCTACTTAATGAAACTCATGTTCTACTTTGTGAGTCTAGTAATTTACAGTGCTTATAAGTACAAGATTATTTGTTAACTCTCTTCTATTTTCAATTCCTAGGCAGCAATTCGGAAAGAGCTAAATGAATACAAAAGTAATGAAATGGAGGTACATGCATCAAGTAAACATTTGACAAGGTCAGTCCTCCAGCTATTTATTTCCATTGCTTGCTAATAAACAGTCTCTTTGAGTCCTGAATCTGTAGATTTTGATCTTACATGCTGAATGTGTATAGGAAACTGTACTCTGATTCCCCCATTAGCAGAGGAGTAGTGCCCATATATAATACATACTAGACTTGGTGTAGAAGGCTGAGCCTGTAGATTTGCGTCACTTGAACGGCAGTCCAATTGCTACTGGAAAGTGCAGTCCTGAAAAGCACAGTTAATGGCAGTCAACCAGAAGCAAGAGAGAAAACTGGCTTGGACTCTTGGCACTGTCTGAGTGGCTGGGCCACTGTGTGTCTAGCCAGTCTTGCTCTTGCCTCATCCCAGCACTATCACAGGTTGTATGTCTAAACATTCATGAAAACACTGGAATTTTCCAAGAGACAGCAACTGTGAGAGAAGCCATTAAGCTCCATGCAAAAAGACCTTGTTGCTTATAGGAAACTTTAAATAGAAATCAGTTATTTCATACAATTTTTGCTAAGTCTGTTAAGTGAGTCTTATTGCTCTTAAAACACAATTTTGGGAGTTGCTGATAGCACGGGGTACTTTTGCCATGTCTGTAAGCATTCTCTTGCTGCTAACATCACTGTACGTAGGAACTTGGTGTACAGCCTCATTTTCGGAAGGCACACCAGCATTTCCATCTTTGTTTCTGAACCAGAGTTAATCTGATCTTAATTGAGCTTGGCATGGTCAATCGAAATGAGAAGACCATCTAGGTAAATACACGAGTCATAATAAAATGCACGTTAATCTAAGTGTTACGGTGATAGAATTCTAGACTGTTCATGCAACTCTTAGAGCCCTTTTCACATTATAGAGCTCAGGCTCAACGTGTATGGCAAAATACCATTGCACTGACAGAGTGGAATACAGGAAAAAAATTAAGGGGTGCAGTTAAGACTAGAATTGAAAAATACCTTCTCCTAAGTGAGCTACACGGGAAATTTAAGCAGATTGCAATGATGCATTTTCAAATTTAGTCAGGATATTAGGAGCAAACAGGCTTACAATTTACAATTACTGCTAAAGTATTACAAGTGACCAGGACTTCAATTGCATTCAGCTAAGAGAACACACCTACAGAGCAACAGCATATAAATTCCAGACAGAATCTGAGACTATCATGTATTTATCTAACAGTATGTTCTCTTATTTCCCAAAGCATCAGCCTTATTCTTACAAAATTATCACATCATGGCACAGTAAAGAATGTTACTGACAATGAAAACTGTGGCCTAACTCCTAAAGGAAAAAACAAACCAACAGGCTCTACATATATTTTACATTTGCACTCCCCGATAACTACAAAATGGCTTGGCTGGACCCTGAGAGGTGTAACTGCACTACAGTCATGGCATACATATGGCAATGTGTCAGTGATATTAAACTTGCTTACAGTTGCTAATATTCTACAATACAGTTAATGTACCGTTAAAGAGAACGAACATTGATTTTTAAAAAGTTAATAATCTAAACCAGAATTTTTTTTAAAATTGTATATTTTTTAAATGTTGAGGTAGTTTAAAAATGTCTCTTGTTTGTCCTAGATTTCACAGGCCATAGAAATTTTCTTCTGAGAAGAATCTGCCCTTACTTTTTGATATTGCTGCTGAACACACGTCAGGGAATCATCTTTCCCTAATGTTCAGACCTGGATACCTTGATGTTTGTGTGAAAGGAGGACTGCGGATGAAAACTCTGCAGCACTTAAATAAAGAGGGAAACACCAGAGACGTTCTTCACTTTGAAGCCAGAAGAGCAACGGCCTGCTGAATGGGATTAGCTGCTGAAAAAGACTGAAGTAAAACTACTTGAAAGAACCTACTACTCTCCTTTACCACTTGTTTTAAGCTGTTTTGCAGTCTATCATGGAAAAGGAGATGTGCATGTACAGGCTTTACCATTCCAAGGCCTCTGACATAATGGACATGACACACTGTCATTCAGTATTACGTTGACGAGACATTTTGAACTTACCACAATTAGTTTGTAAAACGCTTAAGTTCATGTTCTAAAAACTAATTTAATGTATTATAATTTCATTCTTTTTTTATATAATGTCTAACAAACACAGCTGCAAGCATTTTTGACTCCTGTTACTTTTGTTCCTTAATTAAATGACTACTTATTGCAGGAAATGAACGTGTTTCCTGAAGATGTTTTTTTCCCAGGGACAGTTGGGAAGGGAAGAGATTTCAGTTATTATGCACTAGATCGTATCCCTTCTTTATCAACAGAGAATCTTCAAAAGATCATTTTAGCTAAGGACCTCCACCTTATGTAATACCAACATTTTGCACCAGGCTCTTTGCATACCATATTGTCATTACACTGTACTTTCAGACCTCTAAAGACCGACAGTTAAGTTCAGTTAATATCATTAGAAGTTACTAATCTGCACAACCGTAGATAAACAATTGATATAAAAATGTACTTTCATGCTTAAGAAACAAATTATTCTAATGTTTTTAATAGAAAAAATGTATATATATAGTTTACTGATTTCTTGATAGTAAAAGGAAAGAAGTTACTAAATAATGACAAGCAAATAGGATTGGTTTAGAAAATTACAAAAGCTAGACATTTCTAATAATGCTTGACATCTATAAACATCTGAGAATTCTTCTCAAGATACTACTGGAAACAAACAAACAAACAAAAGAAGTAAAGAAAAAATACACTGATACCTGGAAAGGATACCTTATGAGACAGCAACAAAATGACGCAAACCTCCAAGACAAAATTTCTCTACGGGTGTTTTAAATGCTGTCCTTTTAGGAAGTGACTCAATGTCAGAAATGTGAAGAGGTGCTGTGTTCCAGCTTTGGTGAGATGATCTCCACGAAGCATGAAAATAATCAAGAAAGTAAAGGTATGTAAAATTGTTTGCATAGACTACTACTAAATTGCTGCCTGCTCGTAAACAGAAACAGTGCAAACAGTGGATGGATGTTCGGTTCTCTTCAGCTGCTCAGTGCAGGAATGCAAGAATATAAATGCTATTACACTCCACGTAAGCTAACATTTAAGAACTGAAGGTAAGAACATACAATGTAACACAAAATAGGCATCACTGAGGGCAGCACTAGAAGAAACTGATGAATCATGGAGATGTTACGCCCTGGACCAACCAAATTGACCCTGATAATTCAGCTTGCTCTGTAGGTAGCTGTAGTTTTGCGTATCTTTTTAATGTTTGATTTACTTATCAAAGACTTGAATCACCCAACTACTTGATCCAAAGATTTTTTTTTCTATTAATTGCAGTTTTATAACTTGGCTTTTCACAGAAATATGTAACTGGCCTTTTAACATACTGTTCATTATATTTATCAACAACTTTTTATTAATACAATATTTATTGATAGTTATATTCCAGGTGTAATATACAAAAAAGGGTAAGAAGAAAGGTGAGAAGTGTTTCATAAGCAGAACCACATCGTTTAGCCTAGGAACTGTTAACTACAAACTTAACTAATAGTCCACGAAAATAACATGCCTGTTTAGCACCAGTGCAGACAGCGCAGACCTTCACTGATAACAAAAATGTGTAACATACATTAAAAGGAAGTCTAAAAAATACAATAAATATTTTAAGGGTATCTTAGTGGTTTTTTTTTTTAAATTGCAAACTACCTATGAGCTGTATCACTATTGCCACTTAGCTATCCTTTAGTTATGCAGCAACATGTTTAAGGTTCTTCCCCACGTCCTCAGCTGTCCCTCCATCACAAGCATCCTAACCTTCTTTCTGCTTCACTCTGGTAAGAGACATAAAATTGTGACTACTTCAGAGCCACACACGATCACTGTCAGCTAACTACTGTTAGTATACTGATGGGCAAATCCAGCAAGTTGTTTGGAGACTGCATGTGCTATAGCGTGCTTGCTTCTGTTAGAACTTAAGATACTCTTCACTGCAGGTACGCTGAGCCCAGGGAGGCCATTTTCCCTATGCTGATCTTTACCCAAAGGAAAAAAGAAACAATCCTGCAGCACAGTTTCTGCCATTTTAGTTGACTGCTTTGAATGACCTTGGATTTTCCAAGCCACAGACTAAAAGACAGTTGTGCTTTTGTAAATACTTTGGCACGATATGTTTCATAATCGTATCTTTGTTGAATTTGATTGTATTTGCTCAATGTTTTTAGAAGTTAATGGGGTTCAGTAAAGATTGGAGGATGGACAGTACAATTTCATATTTCTATTTCAATAGAAGTTCCTACTAAAAATAACATTTTTTCCTATATGTGCAGTGTAAAAAAAGAATTTGGGCTGTAAAGTGTACTTCTTAAAACCTTGTACAGTTAAGAGAAAATATTTAAAACAGATTAGATTAGTAAAAAAATTCTGCATCTCATGAGGTCCATCTAGTGGGGATGACAATGATTGCAGGCTTTAAAAAAAAACAGAGATCAGAGAGTCAAAAATTAGAAAAGCGTGCACTGTAATTACATAGATGGAATGAACAGACTAGATTATTTTCTATTTCAATTCTCCCCTGGCAGAATACAGACTCATATGTTTAAAGCTGAACCTATAGGAAATATTTTTCATTTAAAACTATGTGTTCACAATAAGCTACTTCCCCTCTGTGGTATAAGAACACTAACAACCCTCCATTCTACTCTCAGTGCACATGGGATGGAAATCTCTCACAGCCAGTTCTGATCGAAGAAGTTGCTTTATAAAGAGGGTATTTTTAATGAAGATAAAAGTAAACATTTTAATGTAAGGTCATAAATTAAGCTGGTAAGAACCTTTCTGAAGGTCACTGAGTCAAATCCCTTGCTTAAGGTGAGTAAGGCTAACTTTAAAAATTGCTCAGTGAGTGCTGAGTTCAAGCTACTATATATGATTATGGACTTTCCATAATCCTTAAAAGTAAAGACAGTATTGTATTAATTACCACAGGTAATTTAGAAATCAGTAAGATTTCCCATTTTCTTTGAGGAACTGTCAAAGAGTTTTCTACTTTAACTTTTACCTTAACACTGAACTTTGAATCGTGACATTTTTCTCTCTGGAAATGAAGTTTAGGAAATGGCTACTCTCAGAAATAATGAAGTCAGAGATAAACGTAGTATGTGTAGGATAGAAACTGCACAAGTAAGCCAACAAAGACTTTTTTTCTTCTTTTTCTTTTTAGTTTTGTTGCTGCCATGCTGTATGAGTTCTGGCTCCTGAGATGTTGGGAGTATTAATTTGCAGTCAGTTCCACAGTAAATAGGCAGCTTTTCATATGATAGAGTAGACAACCTAAAAGACATCCTATAAGTTACTGTCTACATCTGTTACTTCCCCTTAATCAACTCTAAGTTTTCAATCTCCATTTTTTAACAAGACTTAAATGAAAAGTACTAAATTCTTATGAGTGAAAAGCTTCCAGTGTGTATGTATGTGTATATGTATGTGTGTATATACACACATACACACACACACACGCAGAATTGCAAGTAAAAAGGACAAAAAAATGTTGCTAAGGACTATAAAATGCAGGGCAGTTTGAGGCTTGTTTGGAACATTTATGCTGTGAAACTTCTAAGTTAGTATTTCTCATAGTTTTCTACAAAATTAAACAAGACTCATACAGTAAATGGTAATAAAAGAGTAAATTACGACTCATAGTTCTCATAGGAAATCTTCTGACATCCATGTAATTTATGTATAGGCACAGGTAGTATTTGTATACACATTTCTGAGCCACAGACAGCAGACCATCTTACAGTTTGTTGTCCAGCACAAAGTATTTGCTCAGCAATGTTTTCTGTGACTGAAATGATAATGAATTGCCACTGTAAAGCAAAACAGTAGTGGCATCATTTTGTAAAAACAAGACACACACTACATTTTTTCTTGAAATATTTAATATAAATATTTGCAATATCATTCAACCACAAAAATTTACAGTCATTTTCTGTTAGAAACTCTTACTGAAGTCTAATGCCACAGATGAACAGGATTGAGATTGGCACATGAGACTGGATCCCTAAATAATTTCTTACTGCATTCTGGATCAGAAAAAAGATGAAAGGTGGTATTCTGTACACAACGACCCAAGAGATAGATTTGAAGTGAAATTTGAAGTGATTTCTCTAAAAGTTCAGTTAATTAACCTATGAAAAATGTTAATGAAGACTTCCTCAAAAATAGCATTAGCTAAAAATAAAAGAAATGTGTATTGTATTTTAGTAAATTCAGTAAAATCCCAAATTTTTCTAGTAATAGAAGTCTTATGGAGAAGTCTTAGTCAAAAGACTTCGATTTTATTAAGAAAAATATGCTTTCATTACAGTACTTTCCTTAAGTAAAAAAAAAAAAGTCAAATTTTGTATTAAAAATGAGTGTTTATATTGAGCTCGAATTTCAGGAAAGTATATGGAAGTACTACTTTAGAATTTTCCATCTTCTGCTAGAAATAATGTCTGCAATCCTCTGCGAACATTAATCAGTTCCTCTTCTTGCTGTGCAGAAAGCATTACAGTTATCACATACTTAAAATAAAACCTTTTTTTTTTTTGTTCCACATTGTAATTCTTGTGTATAGTATCCTGCTTATAAAGTATCTGAAATACAATACTTCTCCATGTTAACATTCAAAATACTAAGACTCAGAAATCAAATAGCATATCCCTACTGGCTACTTTTATCACTCACATAAAAGGCTTAAAATATTTAATACCAGTGATACTTAGATTCTTTTTTTTTTTTCCTGATAGGACACTAAATTGATAAAAGCTGTAAAATCTAATGTTCAAACAACTATACTTATATTACCATAAGTAAATAAAAAAGAAGACAACTTCATTTACCATTTCTTTAAGAAATTTCTCTTGGAGTCCTTTCATGTCTTCTTTCATCAGATGCACCTATAAAAAAGTACCTATACTGAATGCATTGTCTCTGCTTGCAATTGATAACATTTTCAATATGATAATTACATCCCTAAATGGCTTAAAACTTTAAAATAAAAGGATGTACGTGCATCTACTTGCTTAAGGAGAGAGATTGTTGCATCTGAGTTGTTCTTTCTTGGATGAGTAACCATGGTGAACAAAGTCACAGAATATAGTATTCATCTTGCAGTGATTTTACAGATAATTGTAGGCACCTCCTAATGGGTGAAATCTAGCCCTTAAGCACAGAATATTGTTACAGTACAAATATTTGATGACAGTGGAAAAGCTATAAAAATACATGGCATTAATGCAATTCTAGGAAATAATGAATTTCTTTGGAAAAAAATTAATAGTGGTATCTGTTGGCATAATGAAAGAAATATAAATGATTAAAACCAGAAAAAGAACTGAAAGCTTATACTACCTCTGAAGTAAAAATATTTTCTTCACAGTCAACACTATGGTGGATGTTCTTTTCAAAGGATGTTTTAAGGATCTGCAGCCTAAAGTAGTAAAAGGCCATTAAAATAGCTTTGCTATATGTGAACATTTCACAAATATCATGAGTACATTTCATTATTTGTAGTCTAAGGATACTTAAATGCACGAATAAATCTTATCACCGTTATTCCTATTAGAGAACAGTTACGTTTTAATCTCTTTTTCTCATCTCGTCTATTATCCTTATTTTATGGAAGAGAGCAATTGCATAAAAAAATAAAAGGAGCCTAATTTTCATCTTGAATTTACATCAGAAAACACACTTCAAAACATCACCAAAAAAGCCTACTAACCTCTGTTGCTCACTTTTCATGAACGTACTTAAAGTATGCTTATGTTTTTTCCAAAAACTCTGGAAAGAGAAAATATTAACAGATAATAGCCAACAATATCTCGTATTTTCTAAACTAGAACTGACTACAATCTAATTTGAATACTATAACCCTACAGTTACAGGCTCAGCACAGAATGGGAAGTAGGTAAACCTTAGGTCACCCTAGAGGTTTTAAAACAAACAAACATAAAAGTTTGGTCGGCAGGATATGACACTTCAGGAATTCTGTTTTCATGGAGCCAACTTCACCAGAAAATTTTTCACCAGTAAATTTGTTTTAAGTTTCAAATAAATGAAAAAGTATGTCCACAAGTTTTTAAACAGGCTTTTGGTATAATCTAAGTGTAATTAAAAAAGAAAAAGAGGAAAGAAATTTTGTTTTAACATGAATACTTATATATCAATTTTACATTACAGCACATAGCAGGCAACTGACCTGTCTCAAAACACACAGCCTGAAGTGCAGGCCAACTGAAATAAGGCTCATGAAATGGCATAAACAGCCCATTAGAAGTAGTACGAGTAGTTTGTTCTAGGAAGAAAACCTAACAGTGACAGAAATTCTAACAGTGTAGCATAATCAAATCCTGACATTTCAAATTCATTATTTGAAACTTGACTCATCTACGAGGAAGAAAAAAGTTTTTTAAAAATCAGAATTAATGATGTAAAGTTAAAGATCCTATGAATGATCCATAGATTTCCCAGGAACTTGTTTTTTTCCATGATAAAGTAATTAAAGAACAAACCAGTAATTCTTTCTCCATGTTATTCAGGGACTGAGAATCTTTCTCAAAATTCTCAATTTCCTGAAGAATAACAAAATGAAATCTGTCCAGCTGCTTGACCCTATTAAAAGAGAAAAGATTACATTTAGAAGGCATTAATTGCATTTTAATTGTTTTAAGATAATTATTTCTTTACAGACCTGCATTCAAGAAGCTGTTGATTCATCGTTGTCAAATGCTGGTTGGCAGCTCTTAATGACTGCTTTGCAAAGTGCTCCATTTTCCGTGAACGGCTCTGTAAAGGTATTTTAACATTACTTTCAGATTACTTTCTCTTGAGGAAAAAAGCAATAGTACCAAATACAATAATAGGTATTTTTTTTTTCCTCCCTCGTTAGGAAAGGCTTTTTTTAAGATAAAATTAGAAATACACTACTTGAAAAACAGATTTCCTGACGATAAAGAGTAAAGGTTGCATTCCTGCAGCTGTCTTAGGTGAACAAATGCATCATCTTGGCTTGTGTTTTCCCTTTAGCAAATAAATCACGTTCATGGGGCTGATCATTTGGAAAAAAAAAAATCAAAATACAGTATACTCATTACTTTAGATACATAGGACTGTATGAAATCATGCACAGGATAAAATTTAAAGCAGATCTGGTGAAGAAAATTATTTAAATGTTAAGTGCATAAATGTGACTGAAAAAACCTTAAAAAGCAACTTTAATTCTGCCATTTCTAAAAGCTCTACAATGCTTAAGTTTTTAATTTCTTTTTTAAGCAAATTCTGTAACGTAAGACAAAACTAATATTCATATGGACATTTAACCACATACACAACTAACACTGTACATAAAATGTCTTGCCTCAATTTTCTTAGTATATTCTTTTTGGAGCTTCTGACATATATCAATAGTTGAACAACTAGGTTCCCAGATGTCCACATCCAAAGCAGCTGGATCACTTACAGATACAGTAGACAAGTTTTCATATCCTGTAGTGATGAAAAAAAGATCATCATACTTCATACATACATCATACAGTGTACATACATACTTACAACATACAGTGAAGTATCCTATACTTCATAGTTACATAGTTACAACGGGGCTCTTGTTAAAAACAGATTAATTCTACCAAGTAGACGGCTGAACCAGTTCTATTTTCATACCAATCTCTGTCTATTAAAAACAAGATAGTTTCCTAATATTTTGCATATTTTTTTGAAACGTAATATGGCTTTATGGATATTAGCTTCTTGGATTGAAACTAAGTTACACTATTGTCAAACTTTTCCACAACTATAATCAACTTATACTTCATAATTAACCTCTGTAAGTAACAGCTTCATCTGTTTTAAATAACTTTCTAGGCTGTAACTTTGTTCTTCTGCTTCTTTTCTTTTCCTCCTCTTTGCTTGTTTCTACTTCATCAGAATGGCTTTCTGTATCACGTTGATACTTTCGTTTGAGAAATACATGTGAAGTCGGCCCTTTAATAAATGTGAAAAAATGTTTCATTTTAGAATTACTTGGAACAATGATATAAGAAGATGAAAAGTTTGTTGGGCCTTCTGGCTCAGAATTCTAGAAGCATGTGTCTTGGCATTAGGAACCATTAAACAAAAAAAGAGCACGGCATTTACAGAGGGCATATTCAGATGATAATGACCACTTCATGTACATGAACAGAATTTCAGTGGAGTACAGAACTCTTTTTGACGCATGCAAGTCTTCTCTCAAAGAGATTTACTACCAACCCTAAATTCCTGATAATACTATTACTGCTTTTTTTTTTTTCCCCTCCAAGTATCAGTGAGAATGCTTCTTGATCTAGTACTTTTTAAAGAGAACAAGTACTCTTTACAGTAACTGCATTTTGGAGCCCAAGTTTCAGTTTTTTGAAGGGTACTTCAAGCAGAGAGAAAATATGAAAAACAATTTAATGATACTGAAGAAATATAAAGAGAAACATGGCACAACTCTCTGAATCTTCTGTGGTGAATACATGTTTTTCTTAACCAATACAGTCACCAAGAAAGTCAGTCTTGTGCCTTAAATTACGTGTTTGTACCTGACTCATGTGTAGGGCCACAAGGTTCTTGACTCCAGGACTGTACCTCACTTCCACTGGACAAAGATACTGGAGATAATTCCTAAAAGAAATAAACAGGAATAGGAAAAAGACAAGCAATAAAAACTAATGGCTACTTGTGATAGTACACAAACATTATTTCCCAACAGAGTCAACAGTGCTTCAGTCACCAGGAAAAAAAAAAAAAAAGAATACAAGAAATGGGTTGAAGGTATAAAGTAGTTCTGCTTAATTTGCCAACACTACGACAGCTGCTCCATTAAGTAATACATTACTGTACAAACTGAGAATACACTTTTCTACCTCTAGAATTTCTTCATTCAAGTGTCACAATTATGAAATCTAGGAAAGTTATTTTATCATTAAGATAGAAAGTCAAGATGAAAAAAATACATATGTTTTTAAGATATTTGTATAATTGGTCTTGTTGGGATACAATTCTTTCGTTATATCCATATGATGAACATCTCCTTAAGTCATTTTGAATATTTAAAAATTAATGAGCAGTATTGTTGTGGGATGAGTATTTTTCAAGGAAGTCACGAGTAAACGTTATATCTAGTGCTTAACATTAAGTAAGGAAAATACATTTGATGAGATCTTAGGGAAATGTAAAGTATATAAAACAGATGAAAAGCAGCAGCTTTTTTCTAAGCAGCAATGGATCTAGTAACATACCTCTCCTTTATTTCTTATGACAGGTTTAGTAATGTCTTGTTGTTTTCCTTCAGTAGAAATTTTGTCTGAAAAGCCATGTCTAAAACTTAGGTTTTCATCAGCATCATGTGTTTCAGATACAGATCCCTCTGTGTTTTTTTCACAGTATGTTTCATGTGGGGTTACTGAACTTAAGTTGAGCTACACATTAACAAATAAAAAAAAAAAAACATTATTGAAACGAGATCTACAAAAGCATTAAGACATATAGCAGCTGAATGGGATAACTTCAGTTATCCTGTAGAGTAACTTTAATATTCTTACCAAATATGAAGCAGTTAGAACTGGTGAGAAACTTTTATTTCCAAATGTTAACTTTTTAACAGTCATTTCAGGAGACTGGTTTAGATACATATTTTGAGTATTCTTCTTTTGTAGACAGAGATTACTGGGAGAGATTCCTTTCTCAAAGTTCGATGTTTCATTTTTTTCTGGTGTTGATTTCTGAAGACCAGGTGACCCCTCACTAGAAGTATGGTCTTGAGTAACACATTCCTCTGATATTCTCTCAGCACCTAGAGAACAATTTCTTAACTTTCAGCATGAATGAAAGGAAAAAAAAACAACATGCTCAAGTCCCATAGTGCTAACTGTCCTTAATCTAGGTGTTTACCAGTCTCAGGTGGGTGAAATTTTACTCCACTTATTGGTATAATTCTTGCCACACTGTACTTTTTGCATCCTCCACATTATTTTAGCTGTTTAGCAGATTAATTCTAACAGCCTACTTTTACTAACACAACTATAAAATGTTGATTGCAAACACCTGTAAAAATCTATAAAAAGTTAATGACATTAACACACTTCCTTAAATTAAGTAGCATACACATTGATTTAGGAGATCTCATTTTAAAGCCATGAAATAAATGTAAAATTGTAGTACTGTGTTAATCTTCATTTTAACTACCAACATTTGCTATGGTATTTCTATAAATTAAAATCAAAACACATACATCTCATTGTCTCTAGAGACTCAGGACTCTCAGGTGAAGACATTTCAATTTCCTTTTGCTCTGTAGAGTTCTTTGATTTAATAAATGCTTTATTTACACAGGTTGCTACTGTCTTTGGCTCCACCAAATTCTGGAGATCCTTCTGATGATTACCATCTTTGTTTTTCTCATTCACACATTTCTATTAAAATAAGGAGTCGATATAAATATTACTTGTAAACATACACAGGCAAAGAGTGAATTATTTTTATGCACAGTTGAACAAACAAAAGATCCAAAAAGGAATATAATTAGGAGGGGCACCAAGTGTTCTAATGTCAATATGTACTGAATTTGCATAATTCAGTAGCCAAATTTCTATTCTTACAAAGTTCTGAACAATTACAGGCAAATACTGATGCTTCAGAATTCTACCAATGAAGTTAACAGGCTTTCCCATGTATATTGAAATGTGATGTTAAATGAATGAATTAATTTTATTTAGCACTCATCATCACTTAATCTCTATTTAGATACTCAACAAATGTATTGACATACCCCCTCTACCAATTCAGTATTTTCTATTGCATACAGAATTGGCAAAGCATTATCAAAATCACATCATCTCAAAGACAACTCTCGTGCTTACTAAAATCTCTCACCTAAAGTATATACATTTTCAAAAAAAAATGTTGAGTATTTAAAATAAAGGATCCAGTAGCACTTCACAGCTGAATACACTTCATACACAGAAACTGACACACTATTGTGATTATTCTGAATTTACTCCCTTAGCAGCTAACTACTCATAATTTAAAAATGACACAACTTGTTCATGTTGGAAACCTAACATTCAGGAGTATAAAATAAAAAGTAAACCAGAGTGCAGTTTGAAAAGCAGGGCACAAGTAGATTTTTTGTATACCTGTACTTTTGATTTCTCCCTCTTATAGGTACATGCTGAATATTCACTTTCTGACTCTGAACTGGAAGGATCTTTGTAATTTTTTGGTTGCACTGCTCTTTGAGGTCGTTTTGGTCTGGTGCTTTGTTCCATTATTTCATCAATTACTGAACTTTGTTTTTTACATTCAGTTGGCTTTGGAAGAATAAGAACATCTGTATTTATTATTTTGATATGAATTGAAGAAGAGTAAACAGCAGGTAAGTTAGTTTAATTACTTGAAATCTAGTATTTCAAAACAACTTTAACAAGAAGTTCTGGGGAAGCTTGCTACTAAAAAAAGGACAGTTAGTTAGTACACCTATTCAGTGCTCATTAATTAAATGCTCAAAGATGTTTTGATTTACATGGACTAGGCATCACCACTGGTATATACAAACAGCAGTATTTTCATGTTCACAATTTAAACTGAATGCACATAAACAGCTTTAAGCTACTACCATTAAGGAGATTTAAATAATTATAGTACGGTCTGAGAAACCAAAAAGTGGTTTGAGGGGGGGAGGGTAACATTTGTTCATATTTGTTCCTTTCAAAGCTGTGGTTTACAAATACCTACAAAGAACTTATACTAACACACTCATAATCACCCATAATTTATTAAACCCAAAGTTTTAATAGGCTCACAACATCTTCCAATTATTATTCTTTGTTAATTTGAAGCATTTTTCTTTTTCAGTTTCAGTATATTGCCTATATAATTAAAAATGCTATAATCTCAGAGCCACTGAAATGCAATTAAGCATATTAGCCACATGAAAACCCTCATCAGAAAGCAAATGACATATCCAGTGGAGTAGATTATTATTATGCAGTAAATAGATATAATCAACAGTTCAGTAAAAAAAAAAATCTTACAAAAGTATTGATGTACAATAATAATTCTAACTCACAGTTTGTATTATTCCTGAAATATTTAATAAATACTACCTAAAAAAAAAACTATAGCACCTGAAAGCAGCTAACTTTATTTAGAGAGTGACCTTGCAGTAAAGTGTGCAGAAAGTGCACGTACTTATAAAAAAATAATGTAAAAAGCAGTTTCTGGAGCGAATATGTATTTCAAGTCAGGTTGCAAAGTTACATTTACCTTTTTCTTCTTTGCTCTTTTGCCTTTGGGTGCATCCATCTGGCAAGGAGGGTCAGAGAACTCATCTGATGTTACAATACATAAAAATAGAAAATCAGCATCATCATCAAATTCTCAACATTTAGAGAGTTTTAGCTGTAAAATCACTGAATCAATTTTAAGCAATGTTATCAGTACAAAGATGGCTCAGTAAACTACCTTCAGTGCGCTAACTAAAAAAAAGTTTTTTTTTCTTGAAAACAACCTCCTTGAGTCCTGTTCTCCAATAATTTTACATACTAAAATACAGACTTCCTGGAAATTAACCTTCCTAGATGGTTACAAGATCAAATTCAAGAAGTCCTTATGCTTGGAAACAGGACAAGTAAAACCTACTATATGTGAGGATAAAACCCACCACAAGCTATACTCTAATGGACAAATTTTATTGCAGCATATTTAAGAAATATTGAGAAGGACTCTTACTTTTGCCTTTTCTTTTTGATTTCCCTAAGTTTTTATTTCTACTGTAATCAATTATCTGTGGCTTAGATGGTGCTTTGGATTTTTGTAGCCAGCTGATGTCCGTCTTGCTGTCATCACCTCTGTATTCTGTGTCTGTGTCACTGAAAAGATGCTTTTTGTTTTGATTGTATCTAGCCTGTAAAAAAAAAAGTTCTCCTGTGTTGTTCATTTACTTTTAATATATCTGTCACTTCCATAACTGGTATTTAAATACAGGAAGACAAGGTAAGCTGATCCACAAAAAATCTGAACCTTACTTTTTTTCCTGCTTTCATTTCAGAGCTAGCTTTACTTTCACCTGGGTTCCTTGATTAAAAAAAAGAAAAAACACCCTCAAACAACACATCAGCATTTTAAAGTACCAAATCTTTCAGCTATCCATATGATGTACAGCTTAAGGATTCAAATAGCTGTACTAAGTTTTGATTTGAAATTAATTTTAGAAAGACCAGTTTACCATAAGCCCTAAAGGATGTGTGTATTTGCTAAAGATCAGTAACAGCACACCTAGCAATATGTCCCTTTGCAAGCTAGACATTAACAAAAAGTCACCCCACTTCAGGAGGTTAAAATCCCTTCAGTATTCCACAAAGAGAATTTTGAATAGTGTTTCTGTCATGAAACACAATCTTTATTTTTACCAGTTATGTAGAAGTTTTCCAAAGGAAAATCATAAAACAGCCTAGGAGATGACAGCAACTATGTTTATTGAATGAAAAAAATAACAGTCCAGATATATACATTCCCTGAATTGTCATAATGGAATGGTAGGGAATGTAGACAGTACCATACTTGCTTATAATCAAAGGACAAAGATACAATATAACATCCCTACTCTTTTTTGTTTGGATCTGTAAGAGTGTTTGCTTCCATAACACAGTGGTCTTGGATCTAGAAAAATGTAAATAAATGAGAAGCAAATTAAAATTTTTCTTCATTATTCTATTTAAACAAAATGAAACAGGCCATCAGATAACACACTTAAAGGCTTTTTAGCTCAGTTTTTATACTCAGCAATCAACTTCCAGCTTAATTTCCATCTTGGAAATTATTTAAAAGCAGATAATGAAACCAACCAGAACTGATTAAAGCTTTCATGTCTCCAAACAATTCATTAATTTCCAACCACTTTTTTCCACTACTGTCACCTACTCAGCAGGCTCTGCTTAACAACAAGAGGCAAAACATTGTCTTTCATTTGCTTTTACTTTTTCTTAGCTAGATTTTCTTTTTACTCAATCAGCTGGGCAAAACTAGCTTTACAAGCTAGGAAACTGAAAGGAAGGCAGAAATGTTTTTAGGATAACAGATACATAATACTCCCAACAAACTGTTTCATTCTTAGTTCAGGAAAACACTGCAATAGCTTTAAGTGGCCAGAACTGTAAGATAGCATATACCATCATACATTTGAAAGTGATGGAGGTATTTGAATATCAAAACCAGGATATGACAAAACTATTTTCCCCCACTCCTTTCAATGACACTAATTTGAGTTTTTAACTGTTAACAATACTTTCAGTAGACATTAATTTGATGAAGTGATTTTACATTCTATTAATTACATAAAAGTTTCAGTTATATTCTTACTCCAACTTTTATTGTAGGCTCATTAAACACACTGACGTTAAAGTTGTAGACGTCATACCTGTCAAACAGACACAGAAATCAGTTTTGTGAACGAATTAATGATTATTTTTCAAAGTTGAATAAGGGTAAAGGGAAAATTTGTTAGAAAATGTTATAACTACTTACACACTATGATCAGCAGTTGTATCATGACAAGTAGTAGTTTTCAATTTTCTATTCTGAACACTTTCCTAGACATAAATTGCAAGTTACTCATCTATCTAATTTGGACTATGCATCCATATATACTGTCACCTCAAAAACAAAAAGCTTTTCAGCATGAATTTATGGAAAAAGAACCTAGAAGTTTCTCAGATTTGCACTTGATTAGCAATAATAGAATATGTCAAAACTGGAAAAAAAGCTAGTTAAAGATAAATCCTTTAAGAACTTACTCTATAAGGATGCTAACAAAACCTTGTGCTGTTTTCCCACCATACATTAGGACTAGTTTTTGTATCCTGGCTATATCTCATCTGAGTATTCTATAGTCTCATTCAGTCCAGCTTGACTGTTATAATATTTTAATTCTAAAATATAGTGTTGTTACATTCAAAAGAGTTCATATTAATCATAAGTAAACAGATTCAATTATAGAATATGTAAACAGAAATTAATTTGGATTTCTCTGGCTAACTGTTCTCATAAAAATATTATTCTAGATAACATAAAGCTGTACATAAAGTATGTCAACTATAAACAGTCAATGCATAATTAACATTCAATATTTGTGAACTTTTGGTTCACATCTACCAGCTATCATCATATCTGCACACACATCCAATAAGAAAAGAGTAAAAGAGAAGCAGATGCTTAAGTTACCTTACTGACACTGAAACAGGATTTATTTGAACACGGTCTAAAAAAGAAAAAAAAAACACCAAAAACCCAACAGTACGTTTTGTTATATGCTAGTTGGAATACATACATTAAAGTAGTGCTTTTATTTATAAAAGCCTCACATAATACAACAAATTTAAAGGTATTCAAGCATTTAAATACAAAAACCAAGTGGCTAAAAAATAAATCAGGTCCCACTCATTTCTTTTGTGCTGTAGATAAACTCCAGATCAGGTATCTATACTACAGGGTCTGCACATCTAACAGGTTGTTATTTCAGGAGATCAGAACTAGGATATTCATAACACTGAAGTTTTGAACCCTGAACAGACACCCACCAACTACTCCAGCTAAATTTTCTCCAGAGAAGAGTTCTGTGAACAAATGAGTGAAAGAACACTGAGTGGAATCTCTAACAGCCTTATTTCAATTACTGCAACTAATTCCCTCCTACTCTTTACTACAACATGGTTTATCAGAAGTGAACAAGCCATATAAAAGCCAGAAGTGCAATAACTGTAGATAGCGGAGTAGATTGCAGGTGTAGTGCTGTGCAGAAGAACATAAGTAAATTATTTACTTCATACCTGTTGAAAACCAAAGAGTCTCTTGTTTTGCTCTTCTCATCTTTATATCTGTCACTGATTTTACTAATTAGTGATTTTGTTGCATCTGTGATTTCTTTAGACTTTATTTTCTGAAATCATAGAGTTTAATACTCAACTTTGAACCCATTCAGAAGAAAGACAAGGCTGAAACAGCTACTGGTTCCTAACAATCACCTAAACCTAATTAAACAGTCTTCTAGATGCACTAAATCACATTCCTTTGAAAATCATTTTCCTTACATTGCCATACAAACAAGCAATAATACATGGAGTCTGGCAGATATTTTGTTTTGAATGTTTTAACGTACTATAACACTTAGAAGTAATGGATGAGATGTGTATGAGCAGTACAAGCCAGTCCGTATTTAAGAATTATTAATAAAAAGCACAATTTAAAAAAGATTCAGACTAAAGTGACCTCAAACTCATGCTTAAAAAGTAAGCTGTTCACCTGACATTATTTAATTCACTCTGTATTAGTTGAAAAAGCAATGTAAAAATAAATTTTTGAGTATAATAAATTTTGAAATACTGGCAGTGCAACAATTCCCTTAATTACAAGTTGAAAAAATGAAGGAAAGAAACTCTCACCATTTTTGACTTTTCATGACCTGCAGTCTCTTTTCTTGAGAGAACATCAGCTTCCTCTTTAGTATTGTTGTATTTTGTAAAATCAGAATGCAAAGATGTTTCTGGTGCTTTATGGGAAAGACATGTTTTAAATGTTTCAGTAGTAGTTGAAACATTTTTCCATTCTGTATTTAACTGCTTCTGTTCCAAGTTATTAATACACTTTGACTCACCACTCAGTACTTTGCAGTTTTCTTCCCTTGTGATTTCAGTTCCATTTTTTTGTTGTTTTCCTTTATTTATTTGTTTATCTGGAGAAGCATGTCCAAAAATGGAACCAAAAGCTTTATGTTTCATAGCTCTTTCACTAAGGCCTAAAACAGAAAGAAAGCACAACTATAGGTTAAAATCTCATCCAAAAAAATCATTTTTAAACTAACGATTAAGAAAATACAAATACAACCTGTATGAGATGCTTGTCCCGATGACAGATTTAGCTTTTGTCTGTCACCAGTTGTTATATTCTTCTGAGGGACAGAACACACTCTTTTTTTCCATGTTCTTTTTTTATCAGAAGAACTTCCCAAATGACCAGGCAGTCTAATAAAAATGATACCATTGCGTTATCAGTGAATTGCAGGAAGTGAGGCTGAACTGCAATAAAGATGCATCACAACATAGGGAAACAGAGATAACTTACAGATTATCAATGCATTTTACACTGGTATGTAAGCCTGCTATTGTTCAATTAATCAATGTTTTGTAAAGTGACAAAACTTCACCAATAATACATACAGTTTCAAAGAGGTAGTTTCAGTATCCTATGGCCAGCACTAAAACTGAACCAGATAACACTGTGGTGCATCTCCAGGAGTTACAATTGGAACGTATTTACCACTTTATGGCACAGTTCACTATATGCAAATCCATGTCATTTTTATTTTACTTTCTGTTGTAATCTGAAAGAATTATTCTCCTTATTAATACTGAACATTAAATTACTACTCTGATCTCGTTAGTGACCACTATTTTCAAAATAATCAAAGACTTTAATTATAAAGTTAAAGACAGTAGATGAACATTTTTGTGAACTAGTCACTGAGTCACAAACCAGCAATGACTTGGTATTCTTTTTCAGTACTTACAGAGATTTGTTGCTCCTCCCTGCCCGCTGCGAATCAAGAACGATATCTAATGCATCATCTAAATGAGATATTAATTTGTTATCAATCATTATTACAAAAGGAATGTACAAGATTAAAAGAATAAAATAAAGACAATGAACTCTTGTAAAATTACTTGCCTGAAGTTTGCTTTTCAGTGGCTCCATTTTCTGCCTCTGGTAAAAGTTTTAAAACTCCTTCAGAACACACTCCCTACAGCAGAACAGTGTGCAAAGTAAAACAGTTACATAAAATTACAAACAAAAAGGCATCTCAAATTTATCGCTTCCTGAATAAAATATTAAATCATTTCTTCTTTTCATTGAAGTACTGATTCCAGTACCTTTTCTGGTAGTTCTGCCTCTTCTCTGATTTTTGATTTCCTGGTATTCTGCTCTGTTTCACAAAATTCATTATCTGATGTACATCCTTGTCCATTCTAGAAAGGACAATAAATAGCAGTAACCATTACAATCCATAAATACAAGTTTTACTACTAAGTAACACTCGAAGTATTCAAAATGATACATTCAATATAATTAAGTTTTTTTTTTCCTGAAGCATGGCTATATAAAATGCTCCAGAATCCTGAAATTGGGGATTTGACCTGAATCTGACCCAAGAACCACTCTATTTTCTGTAATTTACTTACTGATTGCAGAACTCTAGCTCTCCCAAGCACAAATTAGGAACAAAGTAGAACACAAATTAATGTTATTCTGAGTAAAAGACTAAGCTTAAGATGACATACATACTTCAGTAAGCTGCTGATATAGATTTTTAGTTCTAGTCCCATTTTCTGCATTACTGCTAGACCTTTCAACGGAGCTCATCATTTTCAAAGGTAGCTTAAATCGTCCTTTAGAAGGAGTGGCTGAAAGCAAATGAGAGATGTGTTATAACTCTAGACCAATATGAAGAGCACTGCCCATGATCTCTTCTATTCCATTAACTTTAAAAGAGTGACTAGTATTTATATAAACTCAGTATGCATGTTTAATAATTCTACTGATTTCAATTAAGTTATACAAAGGTTAATGAGCCAATATACAGTGGATGTCTGAAAGGAAGCAATGTTTTACGTTCACGTTCTGGAAGAAAATATTTGGTAAATGTGTGTACATATTTTACAGTAAAACACATTTTACTGGAATAGTGTAGTAAGTTTCAAATAAAAAAAAAGACACCAAATTTATCCCTCTCTTGTTCCACCCTAATTTGAAAAGCCTTCAATTTCTATCTGTTACTCTTTATTTGCATGATAGAGGGATATACACAGGTAAGGATATTGTTGCATTTGAGACCATTAAAACAGAAAATTAGTCACGCGCTTGGCCTCTAGTTTCATCTCCAGCCTCTACTGGACTTAGAAGTCACTTCCTTTTAGAAAGTGCTAAGTGTATTACAGTAGCACTGTTAGGAAGAAACAATGACTCCTATTTGTTACAAAGAAAAGTCTCCTCCTTATACTTTTTTTAATAAGAAATGGCTTTTGAAGTAGGTATCAGTAGCACTGGACCTGCGATTCAAATCTGCAGTTGATTCCACCATATTCACCAGACCCATAATCAACTCCCAAAGAAACAGTTTCTACAAAACCATCACAATTAACAAAATATGCTTGCAAATTGTTTTGTCTAAAACATTCCAGTAAAATGCAGGTGGCAGATGGACATACGGAAGAAGCCTGATTTCCCACTGTGACTGCTATAAAAGCATTTAGTGCCAAGAATTCTTTAAACCAAGGGTGATTGGCAGTTACAAGGAAAGAAATAAAAAACCTCCTATAAGTGTAGGTCCTAAACAAAGTTCTACTCTACTGTTTACTACCTCACAAGATGACTTAGCTTGCTCCAGCACAAACAACTTATTGTCAGTGTAATAAAAGAAATGGGTGGCTTTCAGCTGTTTGGAATGCTGTTCTGTTTGCATCATGTCTATGGAACAGTGTAGCAGGTGGCCTACTTTAAAAATTTCAAGCTTAAAGCATCTGCTGGAGAGATTTTATGAAGTCTACATTATTGCTTTCCAGCCCTGCAATGGATCACAGCTCATTCCTGTACTATATTATTCTCAATTTGCCACTTCAAAGACTACAGCTTATTTCTACCCTGAAAGTACTTGTAAACTTACACGTACTAAGAAATACCAGTGGACTCCGTGTGGAAAATCTTGCACTTGCAGGTATAAGCACTGATGCTTCAGACACTTTCCTTTTACAAGATGTGGTTATCTTGAGGCACAGAAAAAACACTTGACCATTATACACAGACTTAAGGATGACAACATAAGATTTTAGAAACCTATTTCCAAGAGTCTTTTAACACTTTGTTCTTGAAACATCAGCTGCTCTTGCTGTACTTGTCAATGTAACAACTGATTTTTATTCAATTCTCATCATGAGAAAGTTCACCATAAGACTTGGTGAAAACACTCTGGATTTTAACTGAGAGCAGCACTATTATTTTTCTAATTTAACTCAACAAAGCAAGGCCAAATCCCATCCTTTGTTAACAATCAAAGGAACCAAGATTGCTTTCAGGAGTTTCCACAGGAACAGGTTTACTGAAAACAATTCCAAGCAACACATGCACTGCATGACTACTGCAAGATGAAGAAATGACAACATTACTTCATCTTTTTCTCCTGCCCCTGTGATACCTAGTTAGCTCTAGTAGAACCACAATGCATTTTTCATTTTACAACTGTAGAGTGATTGTGTGGCAAAAGGCTTCAAAATTCTGCTCCTCCCAGTTTAAACAGAGAGTAAGCAATGAATAGCAGCAGGCCCAACAAATTGTGGTTTGGTTAATCAAGATACAGGATACATCCTGACAGCCACACCTGACCTTCTCTGTAAATCTCAGTCTCTGTGAATACCAAGCCTACAAAGACTTATCTCTAATTTACAGCTATTATTATTATAGCTGATAATTAATAGGTCTCCAGAACTTCCGCATATCATAAGGTATCTAAAAACGCTTTAAAATCATTTCTATCTAATTAGAGTTCTATCAGGACAATGGTCAATTAAGGTATGCAAACATTATTTTTATGTTATGTATTTTGAAACAACACCAATAAATTTTGACAAACTTTTTCAAAGAAGGATTTACATAGCTTACTGCAAAGTCATAAGAATATCAAAATCTGGATTATACTCCAATTTTAGATTAATAAACATTTACATTTAATTGTCCTTCTGATGTACTCTCTTCTGCTTTGATACTCCAACTTACCTTGGGGGAACCATCTTTGCATTTATCCTGGTTGTTTTTATTCAAAGACCTCTGACTTCCAGGAATTTGCTGTGTTTTGCACTTACTAAATTTGTCATCTTCATACTTTTCTTCCAAACATGGTGACAACTGACTTTCTGGTACCAGAACCTATATGTGCATGTGCAGAAATTAACAAAATTCTATATATACATATACTCATACATACGTACATAAATTCAACATACTAAAACATGTTATATTTGTACATACAAGCGCACACGCATTCAGATCAACTTCTTTACAGTGAGTAACCATAAATACATAAACCATAAGTATATAAGTTTTAGGGCTATCTTTGTTCACTGGCATTTAAAACATCCTTGTTTTTAGTCAGTCATCATTAGTTAGATAATCAGACTAACCACTAAAATAACAAGAAAGCAACAATTTCAGCATACCTGTGATCCGCTTTCATCAAAGACGATATGCACAGTTGTTTTAGCAACTGACATAGATTGCTTCTTACTAAATTCCTACAAAGGGAGTAACTGTCTAAGTAAACACTTTGCTCACTTCTTTTTAAACAAGAAACAAAAAAAATAATATTTAAGTCAGAGAGTGGAAGTGTCTGAAATTACACAGGTCAGAGAGGAAAAATATAGCCTGCAAGTTCACAGCTGTTCCATTCCTATTGAGTTTCGCAATTAGGAAGAGTGCAGGGCAAAGTAGTTTGCATCAAGCAGTAAGGAAGTACGATATGTCTGGCAAACAATTTTTGACTGAATCAGTTCTTAAGGGGGTAATCGTACTGCAAACTGAACTTAATGAGACATCCTGATAGACTGCTGCATTCTTAAGCATCTATTTCCCAGGTTAGTCTAAAGCCATACGTATCATTTACATGATTTTGCATATAAGAAAAAAGGTGATCCCATTGCAGCTTGTCCATTTTTGTAAAATTACTTTTAAATTTATTACAGAACTTCACTGAAGATAACACGTTAGAGAAGAATCAACATTCTTTAGTCGCAACGTTAATAAGAAACTCTACAAAAAGATATAAATAAAATAATCAGTTATAATAACATGGCAATAAGACATTCATTTTGAATTGAATCAAAAACATAAGGAAGGTGTTTGCATCTTACCTTACATTTATTTAACCCATAAATCTTTCTGGCTACATCTTCAATTTTCAAGATAGAATCAAAATACAAAAAAAATTTCTCTCCGTCTTGATTACCCACATTCATTGGGCTTTTTAGAACTATTGTTAATAATGTCTTTGAATCTTTCTCTGGACAAAAGCAAAATTGCAGAATTTTTTTCATTAGATTTAAGTAGCTTCTTTTAAGTAGTATTTGTAAACACTTGATAATTGCGTGCATCAGTTCAGCTATTGAAATGCACCTCTTATTTAATTAATTCTACTTATTCTACTTTATTACTGAAGTAATTTAACACTCAATCATGTAATAATATTTGTAAATTAACCTGTAGCATTTTCTCTGAAGCTTACCTATCATAGCTGCAGGCAAATTATAGATTTTCACAAAACTATTCTAAGATATTTGAAAGGAAGATTATTAAAAGTCACTGTCTGATGTTTTATTCTGCATTGAAATAAGATATTACTTTAAAATTATTTAAATTGCCCCTGCACACCTAAACTACTAACATGACTGCAGTGCAATTTTATAAAAAAAATAAAAAGTGCACCTATACTCTTTTAGATGGGAACTTTGCTTTGATCAGTTTGAAAATCTCCATTAGGGCATAACAAAACAACAGATTCATGACTGCCAATACCTTCAAGGTTGTATAGGTCTACCTCTTCCTCTGGAATAATGACTGTTTCCCACTGCTGATCCTTAGGTGAAAAAATACACAATTTTGAAAAGATAAATATAATATCAGAGGTACATTAAGAGCATTGATTTGAAAGCTATCCAGTGAAAATAAGTTTTCATTTGTCAACAGCCTCTGTTGAAATGAATATATTCTTAATTTATAACTGATAACATCTCTGAAGAGCTTTGGTAGAAATACCCATCTAAAAAGTTGAGTTATCTACAAATACTACAACTTCCAGGTGATTCTATGATTCCAATTTTGAAAATGGTTTCTTGTTCACATGTGCAATTCTATGTTGAATTGTTCACAAACAGCATTAGAAAGCCATTACTCTGAAATTATTCTTTTCTCATGCATGTAGATCAAAGAATGACACCAATTTCTACTATCAACATTTACCTATTTCTGCAGCAAATCTATTTTTTTTTGTCTCCAAACTGTAGATGTTTATATAACATACTTGATATACTTGAGAAAGCATGCATCTACTTCTTCAGAAGAATCAATAGGACAGACAAAACCTAGCTTACTGCAGTATCTGCTGCCACGTAGAAAGATATACTTCTACTACCAACGTTGAAATCAATCCAAAATTCTTCCAGATTTTCATCCAATGGGAGCTGTAGCTGAAATGAAAAAATTAAGATAGAAGAGCGAGAGCAGAGAATGACAGTTTATGCCAGCTGTTAGGCTTTGTGTAACAGGTTGACAAGTTTCAAATACTTCTGTATATGCTTGACATATAATTTTATTTAAACCCTATTTTCTGAACTAAAAGGCAAAGAAATACCTCCCCTGCACAAATAAAAATCTGAGGATATATGATTAAGCCTGCAATTTACCTCATATTTATCAAGAGCTGCTGATAAACACGGATATGTAAAAACCCTGTAAGAAAAGGATATTTTGTCAAAGACTGAAACACTGTAAATTTGGCATATCTGAGCAGAGCAACTGTATTGTTTTCAGGACAAAATGTATGTGCTCTACAGACTATGGGATTGCAGGACTGAAAAGAACAGTCATTTCCTGGCACTTCTTTCCCAAAGGAGATAATGTGAACAAAGAGTGGACTCAGATCTCCATTCCATGTTGATACTTCTAAATTATTTACTGATATTTTAGGAATAATCATATAATAGGTATTCAAACTGAATATGGAGCTGCTATAGGGACATACTAGACAATATCTTGTGTGTCATCATGACATACAAAATATATAGGAGATGTGGTCATATAGATAGGAAAAAGAGTTTGTATTTTCTCCTTTTTTAAATGTTCTATTTCTGTAACAGATATCTTCATTGGTCATTAGCTCAGCATAAATATCCCAAATCAAAGGAATACATACATCAACAGATTGCTAACTATTACTAGATGATATGTTTAATGAATTAACAAATAACTTCTTAAAAAACATTTATTAAAGGAAGTAAAGCATAGGTTTTTTATTGCTTAAGAATCTTTTCAAATGAACACCCTTTACTTAGAGAGCAGTTTCTTCAATTTGTTACATTTGTTTGCTTGTTTTTATTTTCCAAGTATAGGAATTAAATAAAATTAACATTTCACAGAGAAGATACAATCCAAGGTAACATGCCAAAAGACAGTGCTTCTTTATTATTTAATGTTTAAAAAAAAAACTGAATTCAGCACAGTTCCTTGCCTTTGCACCACAGTAAGATTAGTCTTATTTGCTTGCATTGTTCCGTTCAGTTCACCAAAAGCAGTTTCTGTGCCAAAAACATACTGGCTTTAAAAAAAAAAAAAAAAAAAGTTTTACCTTCTTTTATCTCCAAGCATGCCATTCACCTGATTAAGGAATTTTCTGCAATCCTATTAAAACAGAAAGATTTTTTCACATAAGTAAAAAATAAAAATCTATTGTGATGGAAATATTCTTAATATGACTTACTGTTTCAAACTCAGAATCTTTAATTCCTTTAAATGCATTGGACACAAACTCCATGGAAAACCACTGGCATGCCAGTTCTCTTCTTTGCTTCTCTGGTATCATTCTGCATAAAGCTTCTGTGATGGCTACTTGCAGGTCATAGTCTACAGCACAATACATTTTAAAGGAACAGCAGTTTTAATACTACTGATTTGAAAAAAATGATTATATAAGAACCTATTAGTAGCAGTGTCAAACTTCTCATATTGCATATCACAGTATATCCAAGTATGTAATCCATAAAAGATACATAGAATTAAGGGAATAAGGATGACTGAACAACTGATGTTTCAAAATGAGCCTTCAACCAAACTCTCAAGGAAGGCCAAAGCAATGCTACACATATTAGCAAAGATAAGAAACGTTCAGCTTTTGCTTGAATCAGAGAGAAACCAAAGTGATCCTTGACAAAAATTAGAGTACTACTAAATGTGCTAAACAGTTCACGGTCCTCGGAGACTTCTTACTTTCTGATCTTTTGCTGTTTTAAAATTCACTTGCAAGAGAAGAGGACTGAAAAGTTCACAGAGTTAGCCTGATACTGCACACATCTGAAACACTTCAGTTTGCGAGCAGAATATTCTTGAAATATTTTTGTTCTTCAGAGGACTATAACTGCAACATTCTGCAACTACTAAGGTATTCTCTGGATTTTTAAATGGAACTACATGTAATTTTTAATATCAATACTAAGATGTTTATTTGTCATGCTCACCTCCAGCATCCAAAATTCTCCTACCCATGTCACTCCTAAAAAAGTAAGCAGTGTTTCATCAAATTATGACAGCGAAACAAAGCATAGAAGAAAAGTTTACTTAATTATAACTTCTCAACGTATGAGATGAAACTCTGATTCAGTCAAATTATTAAGACTCCAGAGGGGCAGGTCTTCCATCTGCAAAGAGCATCCATCTGAAAGCAATACTGGGGAATTGAATCACCAGGTACATGTCTTTTTTCTTTGTTTTAATGCTGTAAAAAGTTTTCCAAACATGCAAATAATCTGTCCTTCCAGTGAGTGATTCACACAGTCTTATAATTAACTATGAATGTAACTGTTTAAAGACAACAAGGATTAAATAAAGCCTAGCTCAGATTGAGTTAGAGGCAGATTTATGCTTGTAAGGGGGAATACCCTTTGAGAACATGTGCCCGCTGACACTACCACATGCAACATAACAGCAAATGCAAAATACAAAAATGAGTTAAACATGGACTAACCTTCATGCCTTATAAAATGTATTAGTAAGAAAATATCTTTACAGATATGCAAATGACTTAATAATATAAAAAAAATATATTGAAGATTATTTACATGACAAGCAACATTTCTTTTGTAGAAAATATCTTTTTCCTGGCATCTCGAGGCATGCTGTCAAGCATTAAATTAAGTTTTCTTACTACCTGAGTGGGAAAAAAAAAATAAATTAGATTAAATATAAAGTAAGTTACTAAAGTTTAAGATATTCTGTACCTGTACTCTGGAGCTACGTAATATATTCTGTACCACCGATCAAAATAACATGCTTAATTAATTGAAAAACAAGAAAATAATTGTTTGGTCTTAAATGGAATTTATGTTTCTTATTTGCAGGTGTAAAAATAGCAACAAACTTTCAGAGAAAGACTGCTGTCTGAAGCTAATTGCTTGGCTAAATTATACCCTCAAATCTGCATGCAAATGCCCTTGCTTTGGAGATGTAGCCTTTAGAGAAGACTACTGGGGGAAAAAAAAGAAAAGAAAAAAGCCAAAATCAAACACAATAAAACACAACAAACAAACATAAAACCCCAAGCTCTTTTTTTTTAAAGAGGAAGGAAAACCTTGAAAACATTATGTTAGTAAAGTAAATAGGAGAAATTTGGAGTATACTAGAAGGTACAAACATTTCCTGTAAGTATCTAAAGAATTTCTAGCGACTGTAATAGAGCATTTTATCTCCTATGCCTTTCTCAACAGAATCGTCCTACCACTGTTTGGAATTTACTGCCCAAAGCAAAAATTAATGGTTAGTAGCACAAATGCCAACAAGCATCCCCAGAGAAATAGTAAATTGTCCTTCTGATACCACTACACCACAACATTACTTTTTTGTGGCACTTGTACAGCTATCTTTGCAAAGTCTGTTTAAATACTAATGAGAAAAATGCTTTTTAGAAAAAAAGAAGTGTTTACCTCTTGCTGGACATAAATACTAATTCTTACATCAGTAATGATGGTACATGTTCTTAGAACAAAGTTTTCTAGTATTTCCATTTTACCTAATAGGCAGAGGAAAAAAAACAACAAACCAACAGATTAAAAATTAGCAAAAAATCCAGCATTTAGGGCAAGATTTTTATTTGCACATGTAAACATAGCATTAATTTAGAAATACAATACGGCGGTATGCCTTCTTTTCTATACAGGATTACTGGTATTTAAAAATAAGCATCTCATAGTCAAGATGCAGTACAGACTAGTAAATATCATAAAAATCTGTACGATGTTTCTATCCCTGTGTACCACTTTCTAACTGTGGAAATCCCCTGTGTAAGATCATTAATTTTTAAAATATATTTCAATCAACTTTATACTACCCTTATTACTCACACACAACTGTTCTCAGAACTACCTTGTGTTCAAATGGTTCCACAAGTAGTTATTTTAACATTGAAAACTTCTGAAGCTCTCTGAAAGAGATATTTTAACTCTGATATCTAAAACATAATTCCTTTAAGCTCACCTTCAGGTCTGCTGTCATATACAATCTACAATAAAAAAAAAGGCACTGTAAGTACTGCAGCATACAGTACAGTATAAAAGCATTACAACTTTTTTAATGCAGACGTTTTTATTAAAAACTCCCAGATCTTATAAAATGTGGGTCCTTGGATTAGGGATTAGCATACCACTGATTTAAAATAAAAATTAAACCAGAGATGTAATATATTTGTTCGCTGAAAACTTGTTTTTAAATGATGCTAACAAGCATGAATGCAGGCAAACTATTTATCTGAAGAGATTGGTAATCTGTCTCAGAAATCACTGTAAAATTAGCATTAGAGGGATACTAAATAGAAAAATGCTTGAAAGCCTTTTCGTTGCTGAACTACTAACAACTGTTTTCACAAACAATATATTTAATCACCAACATATTTTTACCAGCAATATGTTGAAGAAATCTTCAGCCAGACTTGCAGTGATTTTGTTCTTTTCAGTTCCTCTGAGAATCAAAATTCCTTTTAACTTTTCATACCAATTAACCATGTAAGGGAAAAATAAAAGCAAACCTATGTTAAAAGGACGAAAAAGAACAAGACTGTACTATACTTAAGAAAAACTATACTGACTATTCAAAGATTAAAATAACAGCAAAAACATTACCAGCTTCCTGAGCACATTTCACTGCAAATGAACTCATGCTATAAGGACATGGCTGTTCAAGCTTAAACACTTTAATCAGAGTAACGCTTGTTGTGAAATTGTAAGAAATTCTTAACACAAAAGGCAATCAAAGACTAAACTGAGTAGTAAGTTTTTCAGTGCTGAAGCATTGCTCACATATGCTTCACTAATATTTTTCCCGTATGCATTATGGTTATACTTATCTTTCCAACAAGACCACATTTTGTCATTGCTGGGAGTCCATTTTCGCCTGCTATGCTGATTTTCTCCCCACATTTCCAAAGACAATTTAGTAAAGTTGAAACACTTTTGATTTCTTGCTTGTCAAGTTCCTGAAATCAACATTGTAACATCAGCTTCAGTCTATACTTCAGAAAATCTTACGTTTGATCAATCACATCTTTGTATTCTCAAAAACTGAGAGATTTCAGTCTTAAATTTTATTTCAGTTTTCCAAATCAACTGCTGGTACAAACCAAGTCAAATGAAAAAAAATATTTTTCAGACAAGCACAAATTATTCTGATGTAACAGTGATATCACCTGACACAGAAGCTTGTCTAACTTGTTGACCAACTGCTTGCTGCATTTGTAGGAGATATTTTCACAGTCTTCTCTTTCCAGGTATTCTTCCAACAATTCAAAATTGTTTTTCCTTGCAACTTCATCAATTAGCTTTTCAAATTGCTAGAATAAAAGAAGCATAGAGTAATACATTTCTGTCTTAAGACTGATACTTATTTAATAAGGCTTAACATTTATTTTTATGTTGTCACCTTTTAGATTCTCAGCAAACATACTGAATCACAAACTCATTAAGCTCAAAAACTGAGGTACAGAACACCATATCTAATACATTAATCACACAAATACTTATCCACCTTCTAACAGTTTGCCAGTTTTCCTCAACTGGATGCTTTTTTCTTTCCTCGTGTCACCAACAAGCACTTACACACGTACTTACTGTGTTCTTGCCCTCTCCTTTGCACTTAATATTGCATTTCTAAGTTACATATTAGTGACTTTAAAAGCTATCAACATATCTAGTAACTTCCTTTATTATTTTGCCTCTCTATTCTTTCTAAAGCTACGTTAAAAGGAGGTTTAAACATTTCAATCTTAAGTACCACCCCAACCACATTAAGTACATCAAATGCTTATTAATTATTTGTATCAATAGCAACTTTCAGTTCTTCTTGCTTTCTAACCAGCGGCTTAGATGTAACATACAGCAATGGAAAATTTCTTCCAAACACATTCTTTGCTGTACTACAAATTGTATTTCTAGTTAAATACCAGAAGAGGCACTTAAAGTTAGTAATTAAAACAATCAACACCCATACTCCAGTCCATAGGCACATACCTGCATCTCCTTCCTGGCTGTCATTTTGGCAACTGATGAGCTACATGAGAAGGGAACAATCATCACTTGAGTGAAACACATTTCACTGATACAAACTTCCAACAGATTTTTGCAAACAGCGTGTAATTAATTAGTTATACCAGTTCCAATGATTAGCTTTGACAAAATTAGAATAGGTGTTCTGAGGTGGACTCTCAATACACCTGAGCTAGGAAGAGCAGAAGATGGCAGACCGTACTGCCAGCACAGGTTGTTCAGCATATGCAAGTCAACAGCAGGACTACAGAAAGGCCTTGTTATAAAACAGTACATGAGATTATTTAAGAAAGATGTGCTACTGCATGTGGGGAAGAGTCCTAATTATACAGCAAACAGTAGTGCTGTCTGTTAGCACCAAGACCTTGAAATTACAGATTTCTAAAAACATTAGCTTAAAACTCAAGAGCAGACAAAATTGCATTAGTTGACCCATAGCAAAGCACTCCCGTGCTGTGAACATTAATGTGGCTCTACTGATGCACCACAGTGCACTTGGGCCTCCCGAATCCAGAAATCACATGGAACTAGACATCAGCAATTAAAAACAGAGAATGACTTCTGCATAAGAAGCAACTGGGAGCACACAACAGCCATTTTTGTACTCCCAAGTAACACAGAAATAACAAATACAGGGTGATTTATTTCTAAGTTTTCCAATATACAAATGGAACCCCCTACACTAAGATCTTTATTTATCACCTCACAATTCTCGTCTCCTGTCTAGCCAGAGAATTCGATATAACCACCACTCCAAGTGCTTCTTTCTCGATGAACAAAGGACACCTCCACCACCCAAACACCTGCAGTTACTGGCATATCCACAGGGCCGCGTTACTGAGAAAAGAACGCCTCGCAGCACCACCAAATAGCAGCAGAGTCTCCAACATGGCGGCCCTCACCTCAGGGCCGGGGAGAGAAAAAAACCGCCACTTCCCGCCAGCCAATCGTACCCAGACCCACTGACTCTGAGCCAATCACCGCCCGAGAGCGTGGACCCGTGCAGCCAATCGTCGTCGGAGGTGTAAGCGGGAGGCGGGTTCGTCTTACTGTGAAGGTCCCTTCCGCCTGCGCCGGGCCCACCCCGAGCCGCCTCTATTCTCTCGGCGCTCCCCGCGGATGCGCAGGGCTTTGGCGCGTAGTGAGCACACGCACTCTCCGCCGGGCGGCGCTCGTTGGCCGCCGGCTGCCAGAGCGCGCTGACGCGCAGGTGCGGCTCGCGCCGGGCTGTGAGAGCATCGGCCGGCGGGAGGCGTGTGTGGGGGCAGGGCGGCGCCCTCCGAGGGAAGCCGTGCGTAGGGCGCGGTCACGTCCCGCGTTACAACGCGCTCTGCCAGCACCTCTACCATTCCGCCGTCCCGCGTTTAGAACGGTGATGTCAGGGTGTGATGCAAACGAGTCAGCAGGCTGGAGTTCGATAAACCGATGTGATTCACACAAGCGCTTAATTCAAAACCGATTTCGTTACCGTCAGAGCACGGTAGAGAATCACAGATCTGTGGCTGACACGGGGCTGTGCTGACCCCCGTGGTGGTTACCAGAAGCACAGACCCGCAGCGGTGCCTCAATGGGAGCCATCCCCGCACCGCCCCGCACCGCCCCGACCCCGCGTGGGAAAACCGCGCGTCACAGCAGGCAAACCCGCACCGAGCGTAAATAAAACACTCATCCCACCGGCTTTCTAAAACGGGAAAGGAAGCAAATGGGAGCTATAAATGGCAGAGCAGCTGTACAGAAGGCGCTCAGCATACCGCCAGATGTCACTGCGATTCAAGCAGATGACAAGCGGTATGAGATCGGAGCGCGGCCAGCGCCGGGCTGATCCGCGGCGGTGGGCGCTGAGCATTAACCGCGGCATTCGCTGCGATCACGTTCTCTCTGGGGATACTTAACAGTTTTGTTTGGCACGAGAAAGGTCAGCGGTAGAATTTGCATGGAGTTTTGCGTGACACGGACCGGAGCGAGCAGTGAAAGCCTTCGATTGGCCTCAGCACAAACAGCTGCGATGACTTCAATAGCGTTTTGGGAAATATTTTTCAGTTCCTGTGTCCCCCCAGCCTTTTTGGAAAGAGATTTCTTTCCTTGCTGAAGCCACGAGATAATTGCTAATATATATATAGAAGTTCAGGGAGTTTGCTGACACTTCTGCAGATAGTTCCCCTCAAAGGGATCAGTTGGGCCACCTATGTTACATGATATATGGCACCTACACTACAAAACGAATGGAGAAAATGGAAGCAGAAGTGTGTCCAGAACAGGGGCTTGGAAAATTAGAGGTGCTGGGAAACACCGTAGTCAATAAAAGCAGCGTTTGGCACAGGTACTGTTGTGTATAGAGCCGAGACGGGTCAGAGCATTTATGCCAAGCAGTTTTAATATCAGGTGTCAGCTGAAATAGTTGCAGATCTGAGATCATAAGGAGAAGGCCAAATCAGGAAAGAAGTCAGTACTAACATTAGATCCAGGCTGGCAAATGAATAAACGTTTCGAGTTGCCATTCTGTGTCTTTATGAGACAGTGCTGAAAAGTACACACAACTGAAGGCACAGAGCGCTGATGAGCATTGGGCTCAGTTAAGTGCTATGCTTACAACGGACCATTAGCATATTGCTATTACTGGAAGCCGGATTTTTAATAGCATAAGTTCAGATCCAGTATTAATTTATGACCAAATATAAAAATAACACCTATATTAAAAATAACACTGCCTGTAGGACAAATCTCCTCGCTGGACGTCCACAGCAGAAGTCCAGTCAAAGTATTGAAAAATCAGCTGAACAAATATTGATATTTATATTGCTGGATACTCAGATGTCAAGATCTCTGATGAAGTAAAGGGATTGTAATATCGACCCCCTAAATACTCTTAAATGGTGGCAGTGGTGCATGTGCATGCACACGCAAACACAAGCTAAAGTAACTTCCCATCGTTTTCCAGTGACGTGTTAAAGTCAAAGACCACTCTCCTCTACTGCTCTCAGGTCAGGCTGCACTCTGATAGCATCTTCAGGTGGTGCTTAATATTCTTTTCTAGTGAGTACAGTGACAAGGATGAAGGAGGGATTGCGAGTTCTGATTGATGTCTGTAGCACAGGAAAAGAGGAAAAGAAGCATCACAAAGACATTACAATAGCACGTATGTCTAGCAGCATACTCCTTTGGCACCTGTATGCACTATAACACAATCTCTATAATTCAAAATAAAAAGTGACACTGAAATTCTTAAACAACATTGCATGATACAGACCTTTCCACATATTTAATGTGATTTGCAATAGCCATCTTTTCCCCCCAGGTAACTTTGGCGCTGCAGTGTTAGAGGTATTAGTCCTGATTAAAAAGTAATTAATAAAGGCATATTACCAGTTGTGTCTTCTAATGAAACGTCTCTGATTTGCCTTAGAAGAAACCTGGCAACAGATAATTCACATCTTGAACTGTATGGGTTAAATGCTGGGCACTGAGGGAGATGCTTTCACATAGGGGATAAATAGTTACTGTAGAGATGGACACTTTCTTACCTCTGTATATATATTACAAGAGGAGAAAATGTAGCGATAAAAATGGAAAAGAGACAGGGAGGGAAAAACAAGGTAACTGTGAAGCTTAGACTCAGCTGAGAGCACCCAGTGCAATCCTGGGAAGGGCAGAGAAGAGAACCATTTTTAATTTCCCTTAAAACAGTATTAGAGTCATATCAGAGTAATTGACAGCATGCCTTTTTCCAACATTAGATCTTAATCCTGCAGGCACCATATGCACAGAACTGAGGTGAAATGGCAGAAAACTCCACATAAGAAATAGCATCAAAGTCATTTTTGAAGCTGTATAATCACTGTAACCTTTTCAAGCGCTGTTTGGTCATTTTCAGCAACTCTCGAATCCAACTTACTTCCCTCAACTGAGGATGTTGCTCTGTAAGTGACAACTCAGTACTATGTTGGCTGAAGAGCTTTCTTAACTGTTAACAGGAGAACCATTCACCAAGACAACACAAAACCATGAAAAGCTTTATTGCAACCTCTTGTATTAAAATAGTCATAGTTTTCTTATTGTTCTTAAATGAATAAACACTTTACAACTCCTCACTAAAACAAAATGACATTTTGTCAAGCAGATGCACTTCATTGACATACTGTGTAATGTACTTTTCTCTTGACACGACAATCAGGAAAGACAACCTTCTCATTTACATGGATTCCATGTTTGTTTACAAAAACATACCTGAAAGGACCTTGAAACTGTGGATTACTGGACGTTATCTTACTCTATGACTATAATAAATACAAGTTTTGAAAGTGCATTATATGGCAATAACTCCTGTGAAGAATTCACTATTACAAAACCCTCATTATAAGGGAAGTGCTCAGTTTGAACACAGTGCAGGCAGTCAAGTTGTCCTGAGGACTTAGTGAAGTGGCCATTAGTTTGCCTTCATGATAGGTGTATGCTACCACTACATAATGGCTTAACCCTTTTGTTGTTGTCAACTAGAATCCTTCTGGTGTTCACTGCTGAATGTGACAGGAAAAAACAAGTGCAAGTCTCATCTGTCATGTGACAGGACTCAATACCTGTGTGAATATTTAACAGCTCAAGAGCACCCTAAAGAAAAATGTTTTTCATATACTGAAGGAATCTAGAGATCCCTCCCGGTTCCTTCCTGATGTAGGCATGCTCAACTCAGTAAGCAAAGCCAGGCAACTGGTTTAGTAACAGCTGCTGTCCGTTCTTCTACAGCAGTGCAAGACATGCAGAGATAAAAGGCAAACTTGGAATAACACTTGAATATTCACGATTTTGTACATGCAAATACCCTGAGAGGTTACAGAAGGAAGACAATACAAGTCAAACTCACTTTGCTGAGATATTCAGTTCTCACCTCTCTGACACTCTGACGTACATGACTTTAAACTGATGGTATCTCTATAATCTCTTGCTCCTTGCAGTAACAAGGAAATTTTGACATTTGCTTGCATGAATGATTCTCTCCCAGAAGACAGCAACAGCACATTAATACCAGTAAGCCAAGTATCACACTGGGCTCCAGCAACATCCATTGTAAAGCAGTATTAAAGAGCAGGAAGATAGCAGTGTGCTGCGAGACAGTTCAGTGATTTTGTTCAGGAAAGAAATACAGTAATTGGGGGGAGGGGGAGAAAAGGAGGAGAAACACCTTAAAATAGTGCCTTTAATTCAGCACAAGTTCTTCTGTGCATATGTGTGTGCACATGCGCCTGTGTTTTCTACTTTTCTAATATGTAAAATTCCATTTCTGTGGAGTTCAACAACAAGCAATAAACTTTAATGGCATTACTTAAGTGAGCAAGTTTTACCAAAGTAAGGTTCAGCTCATGCCGAGAAAGATTCTTCTGCAGTTACTGAAGGTGTGTTTCACCCTACCTGACATTTGGTGCAATCTGCAACAGCACTGAGAATTTCTTTGCAGCTGAACTCATCCTGCAGCGGCTGACACAGTTTGTCATAATACAGGCAGGCTGCAAACTACAGCGACATCGCTCCTGACTGCAGAGAACATCTGGGTTGACTACTTCAGATGTGTTATGTCACACACCATCATATGTCCTTTAGCCATACAGAGCCCACCATAGGGCACAAGAAGTGTCCCTTCTTGCACTGCTCCGTCTCCCTCTTTTCTTTTCTTTTTTTGGCCTATGAGGAAGAGTAGTTTCAGTTCCCCTTCCCTTATGACAAAAGAGCTGCTGCTCCACTGTTCAACAGTTCCTCCTTTAACTCAGATACAGAAAATAACGCAGGAGGAATGAAAGCACACAGTCTTTTTAATGTGTAGCTATAAATCACCCTCCAGCCTCACCCCAATCTCAGAAGTGTTCTGCCTGTCTTAATGGCTATGAAGGCTTAACAGATATGAAATATCCCAATGGAGCAGTTGTTTACTCGTTCAAAACAGTTTCAACTTGAACTTTTGATCTCGCTGTGCTTCAATACAAAATTGAAGCACGACTGGCATTCATTTTCTGTTAAATAGAAAATGAAAGTTCTTTTATGCAAAAAGCTGTTAAAGAAATTTACTGTTCCTTACCTACAGATAACCACTGGTAATTGATCAGTATACATACAAGTTAAAGACCAAAATTAATTACCAAAGGTAGGGACAGTTATAGGAAGAGAAATACTTAGAAGGTGACTTTCAGAGGAAAACTCCGCCAGCCCCAACTGAATTCAACTACCGACAAATGTCCTGCTGAAAACAAGCCATTCAAAGTACATCTTGTGTTTCTGCTGTTACACTGGACAGTTATGTAAGCTATATAAATGAAATCTGTCATCTGCAGACATTTCATTTACTTAGGAAAGAAATCAAAACTGCATTTAAAGCAGCAGTCGCCAACAGAAATGGCCAAATTATACAATGAAAACAAATGTTTCACTTGTTCTATCAAAAGTTTGGAAAACTCAAAGCAGTATGCACTGGATTGGTATGGAAGAAACTATAAACACGCAATTCAAAGCAAAGAACAAAATGCTGAATGCCAAGTGCACATTAACGTTCAGAGGGTTAGTTCTCCACTAAGACAACAGTCAGTTCTCAACGGTTTCCAATACGTTTGAGTTTTCACTGTACTCTGAAAGAAGTGCTAAGCAGCTCAAAGAACCATCATTTGAAAGCCAAAGACAAACAAAGTGGGAAGCCTGTTCACTTCAAATCCTGGCTCTGATAAATAGTTAGCCCAACTAGTAACATTAAGTTGCCAAATGTGAATTTTCTCGGTGTTTCTGCACTCCCAGAATTACTTGTTGGACTTTCTGCATTAGCACATCCTCAACCCTGATGACGAATAAGCAGCAATGTAAAGTTAGATGTCTGAATACATGGCTTGATTTTCATCGCGCAGTTCTTCCAAAAAGCAGCTCTAATAATTCCACCCAGGCAGCTTTGAAAATTAATGCCATAAATTTTGCATGCAAGTGTTGAGTACGTAGGAAAAAAAAACCAAACAAATAAACGGACAATCTTTTACTTCCTAGATTGAAGCCTGCCACCAACCCTGTTGCCAATCTCAAACCACACTAATTCCTCAGAATTAAAGTCGCAGAGCAAGAAGTATTGGCTATGCAGTACTTACGCTTTCCCTGCTGTAGAAGATAATCTGAGGACACATTTAAATACTAATTTGCCATTAAAAACATCATTTTGCTTTGAAGTTCCTGTTTTGTGCTGCAAAGGATGCAGTCTTAGAGATCAACTGGTTTATAATCAAAAGTAGCTGATCAGAGCGTTCAAAAAGTACAACTGCAATGGCAGTGAGATGCTGGGAAACAGGGAGCCAGGATTCAGGGTTCTAGCATCCTACTGCAAGGATCTGTAACAAGCTCAATGTATTGTCTTTTCTTTCCTTACTCACATCTGCTTGATTTACAAATTTACCTATTTCAAGTATGAGTGTAAGAGCATAAGTGTAATTCAAGTGCAAAATTTCTCTAGTTTTCCTTAGTAAATGCAGCCGCAGAAGGACAACTCCTGTACCACCACCTGGAGGAAAAGCCTACTGGTAAATCAGGTGAACAAGATGAGAGCTTCCCCACGAAGCACTAGAGTACCTTCATACACTCTGGTAACAGTCACTCCCCCTGCCTACAGCAGAGTGGAGATAAGGCACTTAAAACATAATAATAATGATGAAAAGGGAAATAGAGGGGCTGATGGGAAATTTTCATGCAGGTTTCGCTCATAACAACATTTCTTTACTTTTCAACCCCAAAATTAATGGAAATAGTTAACACAGTAACAGTCTTTAAAAAATTTATATATATATATATATATATATATATATGTAAGTGCTTCCCTACAGTGTCTGCCATGCAAATTGTGTGTAACCAGAACAGTGCCCAGACTTGGTATGATAATACAAACAAAATCAGAGATGAAAACAGTAAAGCCACACTGTCCATTTAAAAAACAGACAGTACAAAATAGTAAAATAGATCTGTTAGAAATACTCTATGCAATCTAGAATGTTGCTAGCAATATAAAGTGTTTTCTCTTGATCTCTGCTAAACAGCCTGGCAGAATCCCTTTGAACCATTCTGCCTTGATTAATACACTACAAGAAACCACCCAGGCTTTCAGCAGATGTAGCTCTACACATTTTGGCCCTTTATACTTTGAGAGGTTTAGAACAGTACGTCCGGGTTGCTGGCTACCTGCCTGTCGTGAAACACTGCCAGGTTTGGTAGGCTTCAAAAAGGAGCACAGAGCCATGCCACACAAGAGAGGGCCGCTGAGACTACTGCAAAGCTGTTCTGCATCCACTTTCCTTCATTCAGATGAAGTGGATCCAGCTCTCCTCGCATTCTCTAGGCATCTTGAGGGGGTGAGTCCGGCAAGTGAGGCTGTAGTTTTTGCCTCTGTTGTTATCCCAGTACTCCTGCCCATTGACTTGGTACCTTGCTGCAAACTGGACTATGGAGCACAGCTGAAGGAGGAAAGAAGGCACAGGGAGAAAAAAAGTGAAAACATCAACTTGATCCTGCCCGTTTTTGTCAAGGATGCTACTCTGCCAATGAGCACACACTTCATGGAGGCTTTTCCACTGGTTGAAGGTGTATCGCACAGATACTTGCTTCTCAAAAGCAATGTTGCAAACTTGGATGGTGCCACTGACCCCCAGATCCGAACTGGTCACTCGTTCAAGGCACACCTGCTGCTCCTGAAGTCGGGCAGAGAAATCCATGCAGTCTGCAGGCTGTTGGAAATCAGGCACTAAGCACTGCATGGTAAACTCCAAGTTGCTGTACCAGAGGTCTGAGTTTATGGAGAGCCTGGAAAGGACATGCAGGGGGATTGAAGGATCCTCCCCTTTCTGGAAGACTTTCACTTCAGTCAGCTCCAAGCCCAGAGCATCAGCAAATCTCACCTTGTTCATGCGGCTCTGGCACACAGGAGCTTGACACTGCACTCGCTTCCTCCTTTCAGGTGTTGTAGGCAAAGACCTCGCTCGGCGGCGGATGATAGGCCGCAGTGCTGGATCACAGCTGCTGAAAGTGCTGCTCTGAGGCTGATGAGGCTGGGTCACCACCTTAACTGGGGGATGGCTCACAAGACATAGGCTGCTGCTGGGGCGTACCACCGAGGGCTGCTGCTGTCCTTGTCCCGGTGCCCCTTGAGCCCGCAGCATGTTCTCATAGAGATCAGACAGGTAGCTGCGATTCCTCCGAGGACCGCGGACCTCCATTCTGCACTGATGGCAGCGCTGATGTTAACAGTGCCCGTGTGGAGCACTGCCTCTCTGAGGTAACTTGAGAAAAACAGCCACGGAGAGCGAGGATTTGAGGTTATTGCTCTGGCTGGAGAAGAGTAAGCTGGGACAACATAGCCTTCTGCAAAGATAAGGCAGGAAACTGGCAGCTCTCACAGCAGCTGGGAGCAAAGCAGAGCCCGGAGCGTCGTGTGGGAAAGCTGAAGGCGGGCTCACTGGTTGGTGAACTCCAGGCTGGTGGACCCGTTGCTCAGGCTGGAAAGAGATTCAAGACTGTCACCCGCGACGCTGGAGGACCGCAGACTCTCACGCAGGCTGGGGACGGACTGGAGGCTGTCGTGTTGGGCGCCGGAGGACTCCAGGCTGTCACTGAGGTCGCGGGGCGCGTGTGGGCTGCAGCGGTGCACCCCGAAGCACCTCGGACCATTACACGCCGCGAGCCGAGTCTGCAGGCTGTCCTCGCAGGGGCTGACCGAGCCCAGGCTCCTGCAGCGGCACCCGGGACACTCGAGGCTGTCGCACTGGATGCTGGGCGACTCGCGGCCGCTGCCGAGGCCGGGGAAGGCTTGGAGGCTGTCGGGCGGGAGCGAACCGGAGCTGAGGCTGCTGCACAGGCTGGAGGGCGTGAGGAGGCTGTCGGGCGGGGCCGGGGAGGCGGACTCGGCACTGTGACCGGGAGGGGAGGGATCGGCGGCCTGGGTCTGCACAGCCCACATCAGTGCCCAGCTGCAGGCAGAGCACTGACACCAGCCCGGCCGTACCCGCGCCCCTCTCCGCACGGACCCCTCACGCCCGGCCCGCCCAACGGCGCCTGCGCAGAACCCCGACCGTTCCGCCCACGCCGCACCTCCCCGTCCATCGAACTGAGCAGCCAATACGCACCGCCCCGGGCGCATGCGCAGTGCTCGCCTGACGTCGCTGCCCTCGGGGTGCCCTTAATGCCGGCGGAGGCTGAAAGCAAGGTAGGTACGGGCGGGCTGGGGGGCGGTAGTGCTGAGGGGTTAGCGGGACCGAAGGGGGAAATCGAGAAGGTTAAATAACGAAACATGACCTCATCGTCGTCGTGGGTGCAGCCTGCGGGGCCGTTCGGTTGCAGGAGCCGTGAGCTGTTGCGTCCCCGGGGCAGAGCGGTGCGGGGCTGCAGGCGGTGCTCTGCCCGCTGTGCCGCGCTGGCGGTCCCGGAGCGGCAGAAGCAGCCGCGGCCGTCAGCGCTCCGTGCGCGCTGTGAGCGGGGCTGGGCTGCCTGCCGGGTGCGGGACCGAGCGGCTCCGAACACCGGAGGTCCGAATCGATGAGGGTCTGGCACTGCTGGAAACAAACATTGTGCCCTGCTGGGTTTTGTCCTGTGGAGAGCAGAGGCGGTGAGAGACGGCGCTGTGTCAAATAAACGTGAATGATATACAGTAACACGTATAAACAATAAATCTATCTATAGAACTGCAATAAAACTGAGGGTGGCTGTAGAGAGGTGTTCTGGTGCGGAGCATCTGTCACCTGTATCTGTGCAGCCCCGGGAGGGGAGTGTGGTTTCTGGAAGATGAAGGAATGCTGCATGCTCTGCTGCGGCTATTTTTAGTGGGAATGGATGAGCAGCGAGAGGCTCGATTTGGGAGAGAAGTGAAGCATTTGATGCATTTACATATATGAATGCACCACGAGCACATTTTCTGGCACAGAAAGGACAACTCCATGCACCCAACGTATGCGTTTTCCTGCATCTTTACTGACAGTCCTGCAGACCGCGTGGTGGGCGCTGGGTGGGCTGAGCGGTGCTGGCCCAGCTCAACTCGTTGCGGGGCTGTGCGCTGCCTGCAGAGCGGCTGCATCTCTGCAGCTGGCGCTGAGCACAGCTCTGTGCAGCACTGCTGGCCAACCTGCTGCTGGTGCTGAGCGCTGGCTGTGTGCGGCCTTGCTGAGATGAATATGCGACTGCTGAGGGGTGGGATGGTGCATCCCGGTGCCGTTTGGCAGCTAAGTGATGTTTGTTGTACTGCTTTAATAAGCATGTTGAGTGGTTTTTGTTCACTGCATGTCCAGGACGTGGTGATGTTTGCATTTGGCACACTGTGCTGTGTGGACCGGAAAGAATGGAATCGTTGGAAGATTATGTAAAGATAAAGATGTAGATACCACTTTAAAAGAGTAATAATGGGACCGGGCATTCAAGAACATCCTTTATTACTGCACCAAAAGGCACAGAAAAAGGAAAGCCAAATCAATGAAAACCACAAAGGAACGGTAAAGTAAGGACATTATTTTCTTTCCTTCTAGTGATAGAAAGTACTGTAGAAGAGGTAATAAGTGCATGACTGCGCAGTTCAAATTCTCACCCTCCTCTCCAATTCACAACACCACAAAAGATTGCATGGTATGACCGTGCAGGTCACAAAGTGACAGAGGTGACTGCGGCACTGCTTGAGGCACAAAACTTATCTTCACTCTTCGATAAACTCTTGATTTGATTAAAAAAGATATCTTTTTAAGTAATAAAGAATAACGGTTTAAATTTTGTTGAGACTATGCAAATGAAAAAGGCGAGCAAGATTTGCTGTGGCATTCGTATTGTACTGCATAATCAATTCTGTTAAAGTGCACTGGGACCATGAGTATTCTGTGCTAGCTCAATTAATAATTAATATTTGCTATTTATTATCTCCAAAGGAACTTTGGGATCCTCTGATGGAAGTTTCTATATGAAGGCTAAGTTCTCTTAATATATTGTCTAATTTAATTATGCATTTTGCAGTCTTAGTATTAAAAATGTAGTATTATAGTAGCTGTATAAAAAACAAAAGCATAATTACTATGAAGGTTAAGACCATTTGCAACCAACTCTCTCTTCTTGAAACTTAATGGTAAACTTTTATTGGATTTCTCTTCTGACAATCACAAACATTTCTATTAATGTGTGACACTGTGTTTAATCCTTGCTAGTTACAGTAATGGAAAAAGCCACCCAAGCACCAAAGGAGTAAAGAAATCAGTTTCTCATGTGAAATCTCCTGGAAGGTTATGCAAAAATGTACCAACTACCAATGAAAAGGTAAATCAGACCAGTTCTTTTATGGAAAAAAGGTACATAGTTTATGTCAGCTTTCATAATAACATCGCATTCTTTTGTATCTTTTCAGACTTCCTGTGACGCTCAAGATGATAACCAACCAAGTGTTTTGAAGAAGGGAAGAAACCAACCAGATGACAGTACTCAGTCAAAACAGTAATGCGATGTTAAAGATTGTCTGTTTAATTTGTACACAGTTCAAGCTGGCATTGAAATGCTTGTGATGAAATCTTGGCTTTGCTGTGTTGCTTTTGAGGTCACTGCACCCAGAATGCAGCATTTTTGAGGATAACAAGTTTAAGTTCTCAATATGGAAACTTGCTATACTGCATCTCAGGCAAAATTGGAATGAAATAAAGCAAAAATTCAAGGCTAGGTAGTATTCTGTATTAATTTACTAAGTTTCCATGCAAATTTTAGCTCAATTCATGTATATTCAAATCCTTATGGGAGGAATCAAGAAGTTTGTAAGCTGGTGTTCCAAAGACTTTAACCATTCTAACAGGATGTGATGTTTCTTTTTATTTAGGATCACGAGTGTTTGCACATCACTGCCCAGAGTACAAGGGTCAAAGAGGAGTCTCCCAGAAACAAGGCAAAGTGAATCTTTACTGCACAGGATCCCTCCTGCCACAAAAGGCAGCACACAAGGTAGCTTCTGTAGGGTTAAAGATGTCCCAGTGCAACATTTTTACTGCAGTAAAAAAGAGCAGTTAGAAAAGAATCACGAAGAACATGTTGCTGAAGCTGGTCCGTGCTCCTCTAAATGGCAAGAAGCATCTGTGAATGAAATGTTTCTTGATTTTGAATCGGTACAAATTATTAAAGAAGATGCCGAAGATGATAGTGCCAGTGATCTCTCTGATTCAGAAAGGATTCCCATCCCTCCATCTCCCTGCACACCACCAGAACTCATACTCAGAGCTGAAGAAATTGATCCACTTTGTTTGGAACGTGTGCCTGATACGGGTTTTAAAGAGTCAGAATATTACTACCCAGACTTCCTGCCACCCCCTTTTAACTCATGGGACTTGAAGCAACTGGCCATCTTTGTTAACGTGGAAGGTAGATCGGAACTTCGACCAAAGCCAACCGGGTTTCTTGAGAAATACATTGATCGCCTTTTGCAGCTGGAGTGGCTGCAAATGCAGACTGTGCAGAATGAGAAAGCAAAGGCAGCCAAAGCCAGACCACAGACTGCTCCCAGCTCCATACGTACCCTAAAAAGCCCTGGCAAATGCAAAGCATTGCTTAGCCCTTCGCCTAACAAACAAATGGTTCCCCAGGAAAGCGTTACAAAACTCCCCACATGCTATTCAGGTCACAGGGTAGATCCGTACTGTGAAGAAAGTCGACAGTTTTATTCACATCCAGGTCACCTGAAACTATCTGAGAGAACGGGACATGCAACGTCTTCTCAGAGACAACCTGGTGAAGTAAGAAATGAACTGAAAAAAACAACTGCAAAGCAACAGCTTCTCAATATGCAGCCATCTGAGAACAGTTCTAAAATTCAAAGTGTTGGTAACATCAGACCCCCTAAGCAAGCGCCAGCATTTCATGGTTCAGCTGCTCCTATCAAAGGCATAAAAACATATGCATGTACAAACACAAAGAAAAATGGCAATGCTAACAATTACGTTCCTTCTAAAAAACCAGCAGGGGACAGAAAAATAAAAACAAATGGCACAAAGCAGACATCACGGAAATTTAAGTGAAGAGTTGATTAGTAAATGTTGATATTTCTTGACTGCTAGAAAGCGTTTGGCCAATGCAGAAGGGTCATGTTATCTTCATAGGAAGATCCTGAGAAAGTGTGTTCTTGATTCATGGTTCTAAATCAGCACTGTTCATTTCAATACATTTGATGTTAAGCCAGCAAGGCAAGCAGGAAATCTTTTCCCTAAAGGCAAGTGTCTTCCATTAGTCTTTCCTCAAGCATATTGACAATTGCTCAAGAGTATGACAGTTTAGAGATACACATAGTTATAAAATGTCCTCCTATTTGCACCAATTGAGGTTTGCTGAAGTCTGCAGTGTTTCTTCTGCACTCCTTTTTGTGTATTTGAGAGGATAGGATCTGAGCTCTTTAAAAGATACGTTATTTTGTGACAGGTTTTGTAATGTTTTATTCTGATGGGAAAGGGCTCAATTGTTTTTATAAGATAATGGAGCAGCTTATCTATGCAAAGTCAAACTAATTCTTCATAGAAGATGATGAATTTTTGGATGAACTGGATGTGTTTTGTTTTGCTACAAAGGAGAATGGAGATAATGTACTGGAATATTTTAATACTAAAAGGATTCTTTTAAAGACAAGCAGTTGTTAGAAAGCAGACAGCTTCAATAGTGGCAGATTAATAAAATCAAATGCATATTTTTATACCCAGAAAACTTCACTGTTTACAGACAGCATTCCTTCATGTTCATTTTGTAACCTTGATGCTTTGTGTCATTTTGAGGAAACGACCAAATTTCAAATTGCACATGGATATTGATGACTGATGCAAAATGAGAATATTACTGCACAATCTGTGGCCTAATGTTCAGAACTGGTAAGCTCTCAAAACCCAGAAAATAGACTCTTAGGGGATGAGCTTGAAGGCTAATGTAAGTTCAAGCAAAGATTTATTTTGATACAAAAAAAAAAAACCCTATTTTCAGCCACCTGTGATGACTATTATCTATTCCATGGCCCATTCTGTGTCGGTTTGATTTGCTTCTTGTTTGAAGATTTAGTCAAGTGGCATGGGGAAGTACCACAGATAAATAAATTGTTCAACCAGAGTTGAGTTCTGTCCTTAGACCCTCTGATTCTTCTTGTGTCTGTGGGATACAGGAGAATATGAAAGATAATTCAGCAAGTATTCAAGTGTCAGTTCAGCTCTTAGCTGGGAATGCTACTCTGTTGAAAATCTAGGAAATGTTTTGAAGTTTGATTCTTAAATGAAATGCTGAGCACCATTGGTTCATCCTCAGCCACCTGTCACAGTGAACTGTTGATGAGAAGTAAGCTGAGGTCTGACAGACTGGGTTTTACAAGTGGATCCTTCCCATCCAGATAGCAAATCAGTTTGCTATCTGGATCAACCATCCATAGTAACCATCAGTTACTAAAGAATATATTATGTACATAGTTAAATTGCACTTGTCTTGGTGATCTCATCTCTCTTGGTTTTAAGATGCTTAGCTGTTTCTGTTCTTTCATTGTGCCTAGTAGGTCTTCAGCTTTGTAAAATCTCCAAGCATGGATTTATATGTAGTTTAAAATGTGAGAATATTAATAAATGTAGTAATAAACCAGAGTATTTTACACAAAAACAATGCTCAGGAATAGACTTAAGAAATATTTTTAGTGGCTTTTTTCCTAGTTACTGGAGACCAAATGTGACATTTTAAATTGATGAAGGGAAACAATTTTAATATACAGTATTATATTTCCATACGCAGTATTTGCTAGGATACAGTTAAAATGAATTGTACTTGCTTCTACATTCTGCTCTATGCAATTAAAGTGGAACTTAATCAGATGTCCTCAAAGATCAAATAATTTGGCTGTGTCAGAGGTGTGGAGAAACTTACAGGGTGGCATTCAAATACCAGCAGCTGCAGAGCATTAGCACATACTTGTGTTACAGTTTTATCCTTTTGTTTTGTTCCAGACTCTGCCTCTATTTCAGCTTCTTTAGATGTAAAGGGCTTTGCATCCAGTGCTGGGATTTCAAGCTTTTGCCAAATTCTACAAGCCTTCATTAGTAAAGTTTTACTGATTTACATTAAGATTAGTAACAGTAGGACTGCTCTTGCAGATAAGCACGATTTTAGTCCACTATTTTAGCACAGTATTGTAAGCTCCAACAGCAAGGTGAGCAGAATCAGAATGGCAGGTTTTTCAAACACGTTTTCTTAGATGCAGTAATTAATTTAGTGTATTATTATAACACTGAATACTGATTAGCGTATGCAAAATTTTCCTCTGACGTGTTGCTTTATATTGCTGCTTCCTCAGGTTACAAGGAAAGCATGAAGACACGCACGTTTTGCATGACAACTTCTTAAAGAACAAATCGTGTTTCAGTCAGCTCTGAGCAGAGCAAACTCAACTGGCAGAGGAGTTCTTTTCTTGCAGACCTAGGAATTAGAAAATTCTGCTTTAATGTATTGCTTGTGGTCTAATGTACATCTACTGCAAATCTGTTGCTGGAGACTTTAAAAATCAAATAGGCAGAAGTAGTGATGACGTTGAAAATAAATCTGAATACTGTTCGTCACAAAAATTGGCTGTGGTCTGGACAAACAACGTTTATCTCACATGATCGTTTTTGTTCACTGATTTCATACTTACACAGTAAAGTCTACTTTGTTTGCATACAGAAATAGAAATTCTGATTTTACCTCAAAAATAATTACTTACATGGAGAGATCTGCAAGTGTTGGAATTGATCCAGCACCTGTTTTGCTTCCACTTTAACTTGTCTGTGTTCCAGGCCTATAGCTGAAAAGAGCTCCCTCTACAAAGAAGCCTATGGTTTATCTTTCTTTAATTTTGTATTGATGGGCATTGTCTTTAGAAACAGAATACAAGAGAAATGTTTATTCCATCAAATGCATTCCATCTGGAATTAAAATATTCCCATAGCACACTGTTTGTGTGGCTATTTCTGTATCTTCACTGTGTTTAGCAATATGCTCCTATGTTCACATGTCTTTAAATCTAAGCACTGAAGATGCTTCTTGAAGAAGTTTACTGTGATTTGAGATATTTGAGTGGGTTTTTTTTCCTGGGTAACGTAAAGGTTTATTACAAAACTAATAGCCTCAGGTTGCATTTTAAATAAATACTCACATTCTACTTCAGTTATACAAGTATAAGCTAGGAACAGCTCTTGTTCTCAGTGAAATCACTTAGTTACAAAGATGTAACCAAACAGTTTTGCTCCAATACATATAAGTGGTTTTCCATAGCACTGCTACATACTATTTTTAATGTATAATGGAAAGGAATTTAAAACAAATTCCAAATTTGCTCTCAAGACACTTTTTTCCCCCATTACATCTGTCTCTGCAATCAAATACTGTGGTCAGCTATGGTTTTACCCCTTTGCACTCCTACACAGCCTATGGTAGCTTTCAGTTGAAGACACTGTTCTGATGTTTCCGCACCTTTCATGCCTCCAGATCTTCATTTTGTTATCTGCACAGACATCAGGCTTTGGCAGTTACTCACTTAGAACTTATGCTTCAAACAGGGATTGCTACTGTGCGAGCAAAGCATGCAATCCTGGGAAAAGGGGCATCGCAAGTGAAAGAGCCTGGGAAGGAACTGTTCAATCAGTCCCTGCTGCTGGTTCAGCATACTGAATCACGGGATGGCCACTTGCTGGTTAAGTGGATTGCATTTTTTCTTTGCAAAAGGGAGATGACCTTTGCTGGTACAAATTCAGTGTAGTGGAATTATAGTACTTCTGAAAGAGGCCAAAAGATTCAGCAGTATTTTTTCTAAGTTGAGTTGAGCACAAGCAGGTACCCACAACCAGGAGCTCTCACCTCCCATGGGTGCCTCCCCCAGGATGCTGTGGCTGCAGTCCTACTGCCCATGTGCTACCAGCGCCCTTCTGTCATCTGCTGCTGACCTGTGCAATGTGATGGAAGAGGGGAATCATGCTGCGCAGTATGACTATGCTTATATCCCTGGACTAAAATGTCTTGTTTGACTTCAGCCTTCTTAATTATGCTGCAATCTCATTATTCTTTTGTCCTTTCTTGTGTGTCATTTATTGTTGACTGAAGTAACTTTTGTATTTCCTATTTAAAGCAACTCGTTAGAAGGTTCAGAATATTTTGGCTGATTTTTTTTAGGTGGGTATGTGATGCCTTCTTTGGAACTGATATCATAGTTAACAATTCTACCGTATGAAATTGCCTGGAATGTACTCTTTTTTGGCCCTATTTTGAAACACGTTCAGTCTTTTCTTTATTGTTCCCACTGGAATTATTAGCGCTTTTTCTCAAGAAAAATAATTAAAACAGGCCAGTTTGTTTGGAGCCCAGGTTTTGATGTTGGTAATAATTTGTTTATATTTATTCAAAGCTTTTGTGGTTATTTTTGCTGGAAATTTCATTGGAAAGTGATCTTGTAATTTAAAGTTACTGTCTATTGACTACATTAAAAATGAGATGCTGCCTACTTGTTCCTTAGCTGTAGTTTTTTCATTACCCACAAGATGGCACTTAATTTTTTTTGGTAGGAAATTTCTTCACTGCATTACAAACTCTCCACACAGGGACCTCGGCCACATTCCTGCTGCTGACCAAGCCAGCTGGTTAAAAAGTGAATAATTGCTTCTGCTCCATGTGGCAGTCACTTCTGTAATGGTGCTGTTAGGGCACCAAATGGATGTAAATATCATACTCAGTTTTCATATTTTTGAATGCACTGATCCATACAATTCATATTCTCTGTTATAACCTCAATTAGATCATGATCCAATGGACAGCAAAGGCAGACAGGTAGGTGCTTACAGAGGTACTTCTCAGCCTATAGTGATGGTATAGGTGCATAAATGCATTTTGAATATTTTCACACTCCATTTGTTTGTATATTCAGCTCAGACTAAACAAGAAGGAAATGGAGGGAGAGAAATTCAAAGAGAAAAAATGGCACTTCTTATTGCTGAAAGTCCCTTTGCTTTACTATTTTGTAATCTTTAAGCATTTCAAGGCTCCTCTGTGGGCAATCATATGAGAAAATGACAATCAAAAAAACAAAACAGGATGATACAGCCCCATCCACATCCACAAATCCTCATAGACAAACACCAAAACACCAAAGGACTGAGTTTTGCTTTGAGCCACTTAAGTTTTACAGAATAATCCATTCATTTTCATTTTTCTGTTCCATCTGACGATGGCGAAATACTTGGTTTTCTTCTGGAATAGCTGTAATGCAGCAAAACTACAGCTACTGATTTAATTTTTTCCCCCTGTATAGAATCATAGAATCACCAAGGTTGGAAAAGACCCACAGAATCACCCAGTCCAACCATCCACCCATCACCAATAGTTCTCACTAAACCACATCCCTCAACACAGTGTCCAAACGTTCCTTGAACACCTCCAGGGTTGGTGACTCCACCACCTCCCTGGGCAGCCCATTCCAGTGCCAGACTCGGAAGTTAGGCACTGATAATGATAAATCATTTTAATAAGCCCCTCAGAACAGCCTGCCAGTCCTGGTTTCTGCCCTTCAGTCTGGCATGTGGAAGAACAGATTGCCTGAAAGGTAGCTGGGCAGGACTGGAGCTCTCAGTTCTTTCACTGCTTTCTCATCCCTGAATTTCAGACAGCTTCTGGAAGAAACAGCAGCTGCTCTGAGAACATCCCCAAATAACAGCTTTTTTTCTGCACCAAAAGACATCGGTTTTAGAGAAGTTACACTGCTACGGATGTATTGAAGCAGAAAACATTATGGGGATGCCTAAGTAAGAGAGAAAAAACAGCAGTAAAAGGTAAACGGCATCCACGCCATGGAACAGGCACACGTTTAGCGCTGGTATGCTCATGCTGGCATCTACCGGCTGTCGGCGTTATTACATCACCATAAACAAATGCTATGAAGTTGAAGGTACGGCGTCACTGACAAAGCAGGCAGCACTGTAAAGGGGCGGTATGACATTTCACTGCATGGGACCCACAGATGCGTTGCTTTTAAATAGTGCGGTTTGTATGCGTTTGATGGCGCCAGTTACAGCATGGGGACTGTTGGTGTTACAAAACACAAGCGAGGAAAGAAGAGAAAAGTGTTCTGCCGTGAGGTAAGGTATGCATGCAGTAAGAGGTAGAATTATTCACTGTTACTTTTGCTCTGTTCCACTTCTGTGCTGAAAGAAAAACGTTCCACCTGAGGCAGGCACTAAGTCTGCTATCAGAGGTGCTGTTCTTCTGCTCCAAAGTTTACCTAAACAATACATTGCACTTTTTTTTAGATGTTATTCACTAATAATCCAAGGCTAGAAAACCTCAGTCAAAGGTGATTGAAGATTGCAGTTGAATAGAAGGCAGCTATGTTTCCCCAAAAGCCAGCAGCAGGATCTCTTTACATAATAAATCACTAATTTAATAAGATGCCCTGAATGTATCATTCTGGATGGAAGACTTCAAATCCACAGCAGTGCCAACAGCAAGATGGCTGCAAACTGCCACCACACCGCTAAGATTAGAGTCGTGTTCTGCTATTCCTGCTGAAAACTATGCAAGATTAAAAAATAATAATGAAAGTACTGTGTAAACTTATGCTGTGGTTCTATAGCACATCTTCCTTACAAGTACTGTTGAGTCTACAGCACGTCATGCTTACAAACACCAAAGCGTTCAATGAGATCATCTCAAGGCCCCCCCCAGTGCCAAGCAGACAGCTCATGCATTGCCTACAGAAATCACTGCACAGAATTGCCCTTCCTCAGGACTCAGTGCCAGGGTGGCATCACAGGAGTGCTGTGCATACAAACAAAAATACACAGTATTGATGGCCTGAGCTTGTGCTTTGTTCACGCATAATGGCAGAGGGAGTGTAAGAAGCCTCTAGTTTGAGTGTGCTTTAAACCAAGAGTCTTCACGGTATGTCCTAAATGCTGGTGATGGGCTACGGTGTTTCAATTACCTGTTCACAGTGAGAGGTCTAATCACGATGCCTGTGAATCCCCATTACTTTTGGACCCCGCTGTGCCCAAGTCAGTGGGAGTCCCAGCAGCACAAATGTTTATCTCCGCACAATCTTCATCTTTGTCTTTGTTTTGCCTCATTTATAAAAACCTTACTTAAAAGTAAATGACATACAATCAGGAAAGGGGAAATTAATCACACCGGAGCCAAGCTTCTGCCTCTGAGTTTAAAAGGAAACAAGAGAGACTGATCACAGGAAGACCCTACAGAGAGTGCATGTCAGCACATTAATAATGAAATCTTTGAAATCTTTTTGTCTCAAAAATAAAACTTACTCCCTGCCTGCTATTTCCTCTGCTCTGCTGAGAAGTATGAATTGTAATTGAGTCTTCTCTGAGTCATTTTAGGGTCATCTCTCCCTTCTGAAGGACACATTTATCCCAATTAAGCTATTAAAAGAAGTAATTTAAAAGACAAGTAAGTGAGAAGAGCTTTTAGTACGTGGTTTACTCTTCACTCATGAGTGGGCCACAATTATGAGTGGGCCACAATTGGTCACTTCCAGTAAAGCCTTAGGAGTTGTTGTGTTCCACATGTATACTTCGTAATAGAATGTTGGATTGATGTTTTATAAAGCATGGGCCTGGGTAGGGGCTCCTCTACCTGCTTGCTGAGAGGAAGGACGGAACTGATGGAGTAGCTGTGATACTGGAAATGTTTCTCAACTCAGTTCAAAAGCCACTATTTACCTTCACAGAAAATGAAAATGGGCATTTTCTTTGTTAACTGACATGCTATGCTGCTGAAATCTGAGAATGGGGTGAGAATTATGCCATTCTAATGTGGTTTTCCATCTTATCCTGCAATTGCATTTGGAAAGCTGCTGCCTGGTGAAAAGCCAGAGGACACGGAGCCTAGGAACACGGCTGCTGCACCACCACATCCTTGTGCCATTTCTGCCCTTCACATTCCCACTGTTTAATGCTTTTCAAAAGTGATGAGAAGAGTTCAAAATGGAAACCTCAGTGTTCCTGCCCTGCCAGCAAAATACGGCACGCTGACCTGGTCATTTCTTGATGTTTAGAAAAAGATAATGCACCTTTGCTGTAATTACTTAACTGCAGCCTGAAGATGTGTTTCTTAGGGAGTGGTGTATTTCTGAAGAAAGAGGAGGCACTTGAAAAACTCCAATATCTTGCATTTCAGGTGCCTGCTTTGATTTGCTTGAGTCTTGTGGTAGCATTCTGCTTTTCCAGTTGCCTTATGGGCAGTGAACTGAGTCTCAGACTCACAATGCATGTGTTACTCTGAAGGATATGTTTCTACATTTCTTCGTTGCCTGCTGGGACCACACTTACAAAGACCTTTTGGTGCAATCTACTGATTATTCATAAATGCTAAATATGATACGCTATTAATAATTCAGAATTTTTTGCTTTGTTCTAAATTCTACAAAATAAGAAAGAAAATTACTTCTGGGAAGCAATTAGCAAATTATTCCAGAGCACTGATAATTACTAATGTTTCTCAATAGAAGCTCTTCTTGCATAAAGATATTTCTGCAGTTATCCTGAAGATGGCACACCTAAGCTAGCTATGGACCTTCCAGTAGCAAAAAGAGAGAACGAAGGAGGCCCTTTAGGAGTGCTCTGTTTCAAAACAAATCCCCTCATTAAAATTTATACTTTGATGTGGTCAATGGGAAGGAGTTTTTTTTTTCCTTAAGACTTCCTCATCAGCATCTTGCAGGGAAAGTACCATTTAATGGCAATGCAGAAGGACTCAGAAAAAGGAAGATGGGGAGACTAATATGAAAATCCTGAACGGGTATTTGTGGATCTTTCTTTCGGATTAGTTTATGTACATTAGACAGAGTTCCATTTCTGTTTGTTTCAGAGAAGACATAGTAACAATGTCTGGTAAGAAATACGCCTACGCTTTTTTTCTATCTGTATTTCTTTTATACTCTGTGTAGCTCATTTCATTCTCTTCGGTTTGCAAAAGGTTTTATTCAGATAGTTTCTAAAATTGTAGTGTATATGGGAGAATCCATTCACACCACAAATGACCACTTATAATCACAAAAAGGGGACTTATCCTTGCAGCTGGCTTTGAATACATAACTTCCCTCATAAGCAATTTACACTCTCCAAGATGTATTTTCAGTATTCAAACCTATACAGTCTATTAAATATGAAGGTGCTTTGCACACTGCAGTAATTGATACTTCAGAGAAGAACAAAAATCAGGGAGAGAATAGTTTCTTTCTCTTTCTTCAACATTTTTAAATGCCCACATCATGGTTCAAGGAGATATTTGACAGTGTCAAACTGTAGTACTTTACAATAAGAGTGTCCTTGGGATTAGTATGAAATTTATTAACTTGGAATGTGATGGCTGTTGCTCTTGGGATAACATCCAAAAATGAAACCATGGAGAAATGCAATTAAACAAGTAACTCTCCATGGACCCTGGGTCAAACCCTGCTGAAAATGATCTTGATGGTCTCCAAATTCATCTCTTTTTTTCCTAGCCATTTACCAAGTCCAACAGAATGTCTATCCTTACAGGAAGCTGGGTTGGCAGTGCTGCTGCACATCAGCTGTGAGCTGCAATAGCTCAGCTCTGCAGGAGGATCTGTACACAGCTGGCAAGGCAAGCAGCATATTTCTAAGTTCTGAAATAGCTCCAAGGAACAGATAAAGGTAAAATGCCCAGGATTATAAGAAATGAACATATTATTAGAAAGAGAAGAAAAATTATTAAGCATACCTATTTCAAAACTGTGCAGTGGCTGGACCTTCCTTCCTGATCTCTGTTAAACATCAATGAACCATAGTATAAATGCTGTATGGGCCACTGTTATCTTTTATTTCATTATAGTACCTGAAAGTAGATATTTTAGTCTTTAAATTATGGTTCCAAGATGTCCCCATAATGAAAGCAGTAACAGTCAGACACAGAACTGCTACCTGAACTTTTGAAAAAGATTCCAACAAATTTTGCAGGATTTCTGTGAAAGGATTTTTTATCCTGCAGTATTTGCCTCCTGCACAGAATAGCCTCTATCTACCCAAGGACAAGAGCCTTACATTTGAAAAAAACACTTTTACTTTTAAACACGTGGTTTAGGAAACATTAGCGATAGCCAAGGCTACCATAAAACACAAACTCTACCCAGGTCAGCCTGACATCTTGCCAAGGATTTGGTTTAGATCGATAAAAACGCCATCAACCTATCTAATTGAACTGCATTTAGGAGAGACATGGAAAAGAATAGAAGCTGATTGTGGGAGCCTCACCAACACATTTTTCTAAGAACACATTGCAGATTTCTATATGAAAAAAGAACAGCAAATGTATTACAAGGCACAAGCACTCGCCACTGCTCCTAGGAAAAAGCCAACATAAAAAAAATAGGCTTTTAGTGTAGAAACCAGAGCATATTTCAGATCCTGAAAAGCTGCTGACACAGACTGTAACTGATGGAAAACCAACAGAACCTGTCATCTCCGCGTTACATTACTGACAGTATAAAAGGTATTTTCATTTAGAAATTCATTTGAAAGCAGTAGTGACAAGTGAGTTCTTATTTCCATCTACAGTGGAAAGGATTTCTCATTCCAGTGCCTGATCTTTCTGTTATTTTAGGGTAAATCAGGAATGATTCTAGTAAAGCCAGAGTGCTCAAATGAATCAAACGGAGAGAATGGGGCTCCATACATTTCTTGATCAGAACATCTATGGCTGTGACCAGAACACGCTGTTTACAGCGGCTGTCACTACACAGGGGGAACTACAGGTCTTACTGAAGAGAGGACATTTTGGAAAATATATATTTAAAAGGAGACAACCTCACAGAATTCGGAAAAAGAAACTAAAATTTCACAGTGGTGTCAGAAGTTGAAAAAGCTTGGACTGTAACATCGAGGCAGAATGAAGAACTTTGGCAGTTTCTTACTCAGACATTCCTACATATGGCAGTATCAAGCAGTATCTCTTGAAATCTAAACAGGAATGAACAAGAATAAAGAATTTGGGTGTGACTCTGATCTGAAGGCTGAAAAGCTGAAGTTTAGCTAAACTGTAAAAGAACTCCAGTCAGTTCATTTTCTAAATTTCACTACAGTGAGAGGTTAGAAGCTGAAGTTGTATTTCAAATGTCTAAGCAGAAAACTTTGCAACTCTTCTACAGGAGGGATTTGCCTGTAAGCAAAAAGGTATGGGTTTACAAACCTTGCCTACAGACTGAGCCAACAACCATAGAATTAGCAAAGTTATCTCTCTTACTTCAGAGAAGAACTGATCTAAATAGTCAGCAACAAAAAATGAAATTGAAATTAAGAAGTAAAAACAGTTCAATGTCAAAGTGATGCACTAACACATTAGAGCTTTGTGTATTTAATACATATTGATCATGTCATGAACAAAGGATTTTGGATGGATCCATACTTTATTGCAAACCTTCCCTTCAATCTATCAGATTTTTCTATTTATAGGACAGATTTGTAATTTCAGGGAAGGGTTTACAAGAGGAGCCTAAAGGATGTAAGCACTCAGCTGTTTATATGAAGTTCAATGGCATTTGAGGGTCTGACTTCCTTGCTTTCTACTATGAATTCTAACTTTAACTTATTGACAATAGTCTTTCACTTCAGAAAGCACAAAATGGTTACTCCTTACAATAACAGCACCTTTGTTCTGTAGCCATAACCATATGTTGTCTGCCTTCCAGGGACTATTTTATGGGTACGTTACACAATATTCCCCAATGGAAAATTCGACTTTGTGTATTTGGGAATACTGACTTCACTGTAGATTTACAGTCACAAGTGCCTACTTAGAAGATGTTATCACCTGCTCTTTTTCCTTCTTGTCAGCTCCCTGATCACATCTATTCAACAGTTCTTCACCCAGCCCAGAAATGATTGCCCAACATCTCTATTCTGGTCCTGTCCCAAGGCCTGGCGGACTTTATTCCCAGCTCCTTTTCCTGAGAAAGTGATCTGGTTCCAGAAAATAACCCAGACTGCAGCTGCTGGCTGCCTCTAAGAACCCAAGTTAGACGTACAAAACCGGAAGATGGAGATGGGTCCAAAGAATTAGGTGAAATTCCAGTTTGTCTGGCAGACTTCATTGGTAGCTATTGCAGAAACAAATTCGAATGAACGTTCGTGTACAAAAGGGACTCTACCCCCAGCAGCTGAGCTATACTTGGTTTGAGATCTGAAGGAAGGAGCAAGCAGGGCCTACAGACACTTTGCACTGTCCTGGGAATTGGGCTGGCCAAAGGCAGGGACAAATCCAGTATTACCAGCCTTCATGTTACGTTCCATTGCAAAAAAATTTTGAATACTAAAATATCTGCTAGAAGGTGCAAGGAGACGCAAAGGAAGTGGAATACTTTTACATTAGGGTCAAAATAAAGATGATAGTAGCTGTTATGGGAATACTTAATAAAGTCTTTGAGTTGTGCTAGCAGCTCAGCATATCTTTTTGACAAAATGCCTATAAATAATGATGACTGCTTGACTGAGAGTGTGATGAGAAAAATTCTAAGACAAAGTTAATTTACATCTGAAAAGAATTTCTTTTTAAAAACACACCATGGTAACAAAACTTCAGAACTGTAGTGATTAATGTCACCACATTGTACTGACTCTACTGTCTGAAAATTAAATAGAAAATACTCAGTTGTACAGCACTTGATTTTAGTAATATTTTATATATTAACTCATTTACCTGGCAATTTGTTGACCTATTTTTTGTCTTTACAGGCATATAATGACAGAACGTATATAATAGTTGGAGCAGTAACTAGGCAGTTGTAGAAGAAGGAAAGATGCTGTTGCTTTTGACCTTCCAGAAGCCTTCCTAAACAACAAGAATCAAAATCTGGAGGCGCACTTTCTAAAGACTTTCACAGTATTCCAATCTAAGTAAAGAAACTATGTTCTTATTTCTCAGAATATGGCTCTAGGAAATCTAAGAAAAAATCTTTTTTTTTTTTTTAAGCCAGTTAACCCAGAGGCAGTTGAAAACTGTGAACTGTGCAGTTCCTGTTGTGGACTCCTCTGGCCCCATTCCTCCCAACCTTTGGGAATAGTTTTGCTTTCATCAGTCTAAAAGGAACCATTTCCATTGCTTTAGTAAGAGGTAAACTGACTTGATGTCCATTGGAAAATCAAGTTACAGATTTTTATGCATCCACTCCAGTTTTCATGAAAATAAAGAACCTGGCATTTGTTTTTAAACTTCTTCATACCTACTTCCTTTTCAGATGACTCATAACAAAACACTTATTTCTTAGTCACCAACATTTCCCAAAAGCATTTTTATGCACTCTTTTCTTGCTGCTCACTCTTGGAAAGAGATCCCCCTAAATCTATTTCCCCATCATCATAGGTCAGAATTAAGAGAATGTCTCTGACAGAGGAGCAACTTTTTGTACTACTGCAGAATATTCTCTTTGTCTGCACGTACAGAGTTATGAATTCCTGTCAGCTCAGAGGATTTGAGCGCACAGTAGGTGGCACTCAGTGTCTTGAGGAGATGTACAGTACCAGTGCCTCTTTAATTAGAAAAAAAAGGCAGCCTATCTTATCGCTTGCAAAATTAACAGCTCTGAATAGATAAATCATTAACTGTGGATCAATTTAATTAGTGTCCTGTCAACGTGTGCAGTCACCCTTTTGATCTATATCCATATGCATATTTGTGAAGTATCTATCATACGGTTTACAAACTGGGCATTAAGAAAAGAAGAATCAGGTTATCTGCTTGAGGCTCTGCCTGGGCTGGGATGAGGGGTCATCATTCATGTTAAGAATATAGAGCATCTACGCTATTGATGTTGTATTATTGCTCAAACATTGGAATCACTTTCTGCTAGGCGTCTCCTCCATCAGAGATACTTGCAATGAGTTTAGACAATGCCAGAATATAAAAGGATGAAAGTGCCCTGTTCAATATAAAGTTGGTGTCATTAAGTAATCATGACTTAACAACATGCTGCTGGAAACCTGTACAGACAACATTTGTAGCGTTAAAGTCACTTCCCAGTTTCAATCACTTTTGATTTTAGATACGAATACCCTTGTATCTCAGTTATCTTTGTGTGACAACTCAGAATTGCTAGAATAACACTTTAGAGACTGGCAACAAGCCTTGGGTGTTTAGTTTGACTTCAAAGGAACCTAACGGAAATTCTACATTGCATTTTGATGGATAGTTAACTGATAACTCTGGTATGAAAGCAGATGTGCACAAATGTTTTTGCACAGGACTGTTCAGAAGAAGAATTGATACTGATATTTAAAAGCTACTATCTGTAACATTAAAGATGAAATCAGTAGGTATAAGTTTGATTTAAGATCAATATACATGAAGAAAACATGCTTCCCCCCCCCCCCCCCCCGATAATACCTTAATGGAAATGTAGATTTCCAAAAGGATTCAATTTGTCCTTGCTCCAACTATCAGAACTAGTAAAAGCCAAGTTCCCAGCTTTAACTGTGTGTAAGAACACTGCCAGCTGAACCCTAAGCGCCCTCCTCTCCAAAAGGAAATCTCTTGTGGAAGTGGAAGACCTGGTCCACTCATTACTCATCAAATGTTCTCTGAAATGCAAAGGTACCGTAAGCAGAATGGAGTCAGATGAAGGAGCTGCATGAGGGCTACCACACAGCACCTGGCTTTTCCACACACTTTTGGAATTACCTTTTTGTGATGGAAAAGACCTCCCCAGCAAAACAATTGTATTGTTGGGCAGGAAAAAAAAAAAACCCTTCTTGAGAATACCCAAGTTCTGATGTTTTGTGCAACCCTGATTATACTCTGACATTATTGATGTTGACAGCAATTGTAAAGTGAATTTGGAGAGATTAAGCGTATAGGAGTATTGACTGTAATTTTTAATAATTCTCTTACATCCTGAAGAAAAGGAACATGGTTGTTGTGGATATATTAATGGAATCTGCCTGTCAAAATAACGAAATTGAAAAAGCTTTTATTGGGTAGGTATATCATAAAAATGTTAGCATTATATATGTCCCTTGTGTCAAATGTATTACCACAGCACCAACAGCAATACAATACATAATGAGGCCTAAAAATCCCACATATATTGACATTGATATAAAACTAACCAGGTCAATGAGCCACATTCCACCTAATTAGCTACAACATATTTATTAGCATTTCATATTTACTTTTTCATTAATATTATTATAACATGAATTGTTAACAAATCTGGAAGGCAGGATACAAAATGGAGATTGTTTTTGCCTTTTAAATAGATTTTTGTAAGTCATGATGCAAACTACAACTGTTCCTTGTGTGCACACATAAAACAGATCATATATCAGCAGGAAATGTGCATGCATGGAGACGATGGATTTCATATTGGTTTTAAGCAACATGTGAAGTACAACACCACTGTCCTGTCTGCAGAATTTATGGTTCTAGTTAGAGAGTCTATGATCAGGAAATTTTAATGCAGGAAGAAATGAATGTCAGCCAATAAATATCACATTCGTGAGTCAAGGAGAGTCTTAGTAAAGTAGGAGACACTTTCTTCTCATTGGGCACGTCTAAGGTAATGAAATCAAAAGTTTGTGCTGCAGCTATAAATTGACAAGTTAAATAGTGCAGTGAAGCTGTAGAAATGTTATCAGCTGTGAATACAGTGATGGAGAGGTAACATCTCTCATGGCATAGCATGAAGCCCAGAGGCTGTTTGGAACTAGACTCTGCATAAAGCACTCAGTGCTTGCAGGTGGGTTTGTTCAGAGACTCATTTATTTTTCTTTCCCACAAAAATGACAAATTTCAGACTTCTAAATGTAAAGCAGCTGTTGCTTATCTTTGTGAGTCGCATGATGGTAGAGATCAGGGTCTGCAGTCTCTGTAAGTCAGTTTGTGGCTCTGACTCCTACATGTCCATGCCTGTTCCTTCTGAACAGGAGGACCATGACAGGCATGGCTATGGAAGTGTTGTGCTTGACTGACTCTGGCTTGCAAGAATGAGAGGATAGAGAGGAAAATCCTAAAGCTTTCCATTCAATTAGTGAACCTCCCTGCTGCTGGCAACAGGAACTCACTGCAGCTGGTACCAAAGAGCTAAACTCAGACATTGCTTTGCCATTCGTATGCCTGTCTAGCAATTTGTTCTTGTGTACATGAGTATTTCAGAAATGCCTAAAATACTTGAAACAATTATTCTACCTCAGCTTTGCTTCAGCTGCCGGCAACCATTAGACTGTTTGTCTCCTCTTTGTTGAACTGGCATTGCTGGAAGCAACACCACTGGCATGACAATGATTGACAGGAGACTGGCTGCATGGAGAAGCACTAATTGGGTGAAAGAGGAGCAGCTGACCAGAGAATACTGGGCAGTCTCCAGCAAAGGTGAGGGGACTTGCAGAGTGCTTTGGAGTCCCCACTGACAGGGGAAGGGCCACATACACAGACTGAACAAGAAAGGAAGGAAATGCTTCCAGAATTTGTAACCCCGAGCAGTAGCAAAAGCTTATGTTATCAAGTAAGCTCTCAGCTGTAGAAGGAAATGATGTGACTGAGTATTCATTCTGGATCAAAAAAATGAGAATCAGTAAAGGCATGAGAGAGTTCTTTGCATGCTCTGTCATCTGGAACATGCTACCTTCCTTTCTATCCTTGGAACTGTCACATTTATCATACCATGGCTTAGTTCCTCCTAGGAAATCTCATGGACTACTTCTTCATTTATCCCTTCCTGTATGGACTACAATTCTCTTTCTCTCGGAAAAATACTATTCAGATCCCTCTGGCAATTACATCAGCTATTTAAAGCAAACGAAGGTGATACCTCTTAATTCAGCTGTTCAACAAAAATGTGCAGCTATTCATTGCCCTGCCAAGCATGAAAACACAAAAACAAAGTAAAATAACACCCTCATGAAGAATGAGGCATTAAGAACTTCCATGCTACCTTGTAATGCTATAATATGATGAAACACACAGTGGCAATAGTAGGGTGGCAAAGTCTTTGGCTGCAGCAAAAAAGGACAAGCCCAAATGCAGCAGCTGTGGACACAAAAAAGAAGGAAAAAAAGCTGCTTACCTTCAGAAGGCTACCAGTAGACAATAATCTCCAGCAAAATGTTTTGACCTCTACTGCCAACTCTTAAATGGGGTCTGGGAAGGGGTGGATCCTGGTTCCTGCCCTTTCAGTCACTCAGGCCCATTGCATGCAGCTGAGCTCCCCTGGGTTGGCCCTGCCTTCCCACCAGGTGCTCAATCACTGCTTCAAGCTGGGACTCAGCATTTCTGTCTACACCTCATTTTAAAAATAAGCTTAAATGTTTCATTTGATCCCTGAGCTAGCTTTAAGTACGTTATTCTCTCTCAACCTTCATTACAGAAACGTGGGCAAGTAGCTGAGCTTTGCACTGGGAATAAAGGTGGAAGAAACGTGGCTATTCCCCAGTACTCACAACCTGATTTTCCTTCAGTATGTCTAAGCTTTACTTCCACATTACCACCATAATTTCTGTATCCATTTCAGATAATAAACTTTTTTTGGCAGCAGATAGTGCATCTTTGTGTTTGCTAACAAGGTAGCATGACAGATGGCACACCTAAAGCATATCATCAGACATATGTTTTTATGTAAATACTTAATTTCATAAACCCATATTTATTTTTATTAGTAAGCAATATCTTTATGTTAATCAGCTGATGTTATAGATGTTGTGCCAGATCAATTCATAAGACAAATTTTTTGAATTCCAAAAGGCTACCTAATTTGATAAGGCTTACAATAAAATTAGCTTACAATAAAATTAGTAACAGTAGGTCAGCGGGGTATTGGTGCTCTTGTCTTCATATTCGGAGTCATGTGAGACATTCTGAACTACTTGAAGAATGGAAGATTCTTGTAAGTAATTGGTGTTTAGACAGCTAAGTAGGTATTTAGCCTTGCCAGTTAAATTTCAAAGATCTCACTGAGGCTGAAAAACATGAAGGACAGAAATGCTGTAGAATGCATTGTGGCTGAGGATGAAATAGTAAGATAGGGAATAGAATAAAACAAAAACACAACATGCTTTTGGTTGGGGAAAAGATCAAAGGTAAAGGCAGAGCAATTGCTTTTGGAAATCTCTCCAGGAGCAGCTTTTCGTGCAGACACCTGCTGGGTGCCGTCTGCTGCTCCCTGCATTCGTATGGTCTGTGCAAGGGAGACTTTTGGGGAACATTTCCAAAAATGTGCAGGTTGCTGATATATCACAAAGTGGAAAGTTTAGTCATTTTATTTCCACCAACCTTTTCTTTGAATGGGCTACATCTTTCAATGCATTCACAGCACATCTACTATATTGGAATCTGGAATCAGCTGCTTGTGTCTTGGAGTACTGCTGCAGTACGAGTAATTAATGATGGATTAGACTTTTCTTCATTGATATATAAAATGAAAATAATGCTTTTCAAAATGGCCTCCTTAGTCTTTAGGCTCTTGATAGTTTACCAGTGGGAGATGCTACCAAAAGTAGCTACATTCACATGTATGTTCACAAAGCTTGAATCTAGAGTAATTTTATTACCTGTCTTCCAAACAGAAAACAGAAGCAGCTGCAGAAATTTTTACTGACTTCTGGCATCATGTGAAATATTTTACTTGGATGGCTTGCAATCAAAGTTGCAAAACTAATTTGTCCTTCTGCCTAGTTTACCCTCCTGCTGAAGTATACAATTTAAAACTATAAATGGTTAATAAGAAATAGAGTTCTAATAGCTCTTTATCAGTGTCTTGATGGTGATTATTAAACATTACTTTACAAATGATGTAAGATCTGGGAGCTATAATTTTTTTCAGCTCCCGGATGAAATAGAGACACACTGAAATAGGGATGCAATGTATGAATACAAAGTTTCTTTTAAATTATAAAACAAAAGCTGGCCAAGCACCCAAGCCTTCTTTTCATCTTCCTGTCAGTCCAGCTCAAGATGTAAATACTCTGAGAGAGCAATACATCCTTAGAGTGACAGCACTAGGCCATCACTCACTGGTGAAAGCCACACAAACTGTAGCTTTGATTGGCTGCAAGAACAAATAGCACTGCAGTTCTGCTGAAGGCAATGCAGCAAAATGTCATCTGAAGTACAGAGGAATAGATTCTCAAAGTAGTATTAAGAGTTTCAAGCCTTCATGTTGATTTTCAGTAGAAGGTGTGGGAGATGTCTAAATCCACCTAAAGGACACGAGATACTAGTGGTCTTTGGCCAAGGGACTGAATAACATGAAGGTTACACTAATACAAGGTGGAACACAGAGGGTGAAAACATGGGATCTTAACTAAAATATGGATGTTCTTTGGTGCAATCATTAGGTTTTAGGAGGAGACTTTTTCAATTTCAGTTGTATTTTTTCAATACAACTGATGGTAAAAAACACATTAAAAGACTTGAAGATTTTGTCTACATCCATATGGCCACTGGGACCTATTTAGTCGTATCATCGAACATTGAGCAACCTCTGTCTCGTACAGACAGCCTCTTATACTGGAAGTTTCCTCAAGCTTTCTTTGGTAGAAAGAAGCAATGCAGAAGGTGTTTATCTAAAATCTACTTTACGTCTGTAAGAGTAGGGTTTGCCTGGATGTGCAGTACCCAAATATCTCACCATCAGAGAAATCTCAGGATCTATATGAAGTTTATAGCAGCCCTTTAAAAACAGTAGAACAGACCCATAAAACAGGTAGATTTCCCTTCAATGAGTTACTTGAACAAAAGTTAGTCAGGGCCTAGAGGAACCCTACAAAATAGGGTCCTGTGCGCTCTGGTTCTGGCAGTCCTACTGGCTCGATGGCATCAAACAAGCATCTATCCGGATCCAGATTTAGCAGCCGGTGCAGATAACTGAAAGCTGTTTGCATACAAGACTGAGTCATTGTACACAGCTTTAACATCTTAAATACTTTGTTGTTTTTTCCTCTCAGAAAGGAACTTTATATCTCTTTCAGTAATAACAAGAGATTGATTTAAACAGCCACCTACAAACCAGCAGGCCCGTTGTATCTGTCATTTCTTTTGCACAGACCTAGCATAGCCCCTCTGTACTCATTCTTTCAGGGCTTATCACACATATTCCATCTTCATGGAGTGCTCTCAGTGTGCTCCTTTGCCAGCCTTGTGCTCCCATTTGTCTTGTGTGTTTTGGACTTCTTACCCGAGCAGACTAAGCAGTACAGCTGTCTCTACAGAAATCAGATTGATGCACGTGATTACATGGACTGTTAACTTTGGTTTAAAAAAATTATTTACCTGCCAACACTCACAGATACCTTCACAAACCACTTGCTGATGACACTTCTGTTCACCTTGGGAAGGGCACGAAATGAAGAACACAGTGTGACATTCTTAATAGAAATTTACTGCAGCACTTGTGCTGTGTGAGTCCTGTCATGTCCACAGTACAACCTTTCTAAGAAGCTGAGACAATTTACTGAGAAACTGAAGTCTGTAAGACGTGACTATTGAAGAAGTTATATATCTGGTAACGTGTCCTGATGGAGGCCACACACCTCATAGCTTCCCTGCACTCCCCAAACCTGTGTGAGCCAACAGAGATGAGCAAATTAGTAACTACCTCAACAGTTCTGTTCTAGTAATGGTTCAGCAGAAGCTCAAATATACTGCACCCTAAAATGGCAGCTTCTGCAAAGAACAGCTTCCACAACGTTGGAGTCACACGTTCTGAAAAGGTGGAATTGATGCTTTTCAAGTGCGCTCCATTTTAAGCACTATTTTATTTTGATCTTGTAAGGAACAGTTCTATTTATGGAAACTTAGCGATCCTCTAAAAATGGGATGCATTCATTTGCTACCTGAGAGAAAATGTGCCGTGTTGGAAGATAAATGTCTAGGATCTTAGAGAAAACAGACAAACAATTGTTTTGCCTTTTGAGAACACTGTTTCTTTGTCATAGAGAGATAGAACACTGTGATTCTTTTTAATCCCCATGAAGAATTTTGCAAATATTTGCAAGATGTCAAAAATAATTAGACAAAAGCAGCTTCACCATCTCAGGTATAAATAGTACATACATTGTAGAGATCAAAGGGCTTCATTGCCTCGCTTGTAAATTTATAAGAAGTTTCTTTGAAGAAAAAAATAGGAAACAATGTTAAAGGAAAAAGAACGCAATACATTTATCTATTAGAGAAACCGATTCTATTAAAACTGTGTCAGAAATAGGCCTGGATTAGAGGCTGTTGATCTCAATCATAATGAACTGCTGAGCTCCTGCAGCTTTACTGCATGCAGTGAGAGCTGCTGATTCTCAGCAAATATTTAAAATCACTCAAGATTTGGCCACTGGTTCATTTTTTCAGGGTTAACATCACGTAATATACTTTGAAAGGGTGCTTGCCACCCTGAAATGTTTCCACAGAAATAGGAATGATTAAAATGATTTTTTATTTTTCAAAAGATATTTCTGTTTTGGTTATGAACAATATCTACCCAAAATAAGATTTATTGTCTCTGTCAGCTAACTTTATGCCTTTGACATCACTTTTTACCTTTCTCTTATGTCTAATGTAAGGTCAGCTGGATTCTCCTTGCTTGTGTTGGACCACTGTATAGCAACACATGTCAGAAACGGAGTGTGGCCACACAGGGAAGCAACCAAAAAATGACTTTTTGCACAAAAGGAATACATTGAAAATTAACAGGAAAGGAGAAAGTAGTGGTGTGCTGTATGTGTCTCTTAGGCTATGTTGGCTACTTAATATGTTCCACTCAGTACACATATATGGGAAGAAGAAAATCCACATTTCGTTCTGTCCTTGATCCATTTTCATATTTATGGAAATCAAATGGGAATAGACCTCTACATGAAGGTAATTTAGGTATGTGACTAAACATTTGGAAAAACTGGACCTCAAATGAGAAAGAACAAGCCGTTCTTCCTACAGTACTTTACCACTCTCAGCAGACAACTCTCATAAAACAGTCTTTACAAGCAAAACTACCTTGTTATGAAATGCTGAACTGCAACATCTTCCTGGTGTCTCTGTGCCACTAGTGCTTCAATGCTTACAGTCAGCATTGTGTATTTTTTTTCTCTCCCACGCATGGACTATCTATTACTATTTTTAATGGAACATAATCTCTCATCATCAGAGTACTTTCAAAACGTAAAGTGCAATTTAATTGTTAAGTATTACTACAGAACATAGAAGCTTCCAAGTGCCTGCAGCACAATATGCTAATTCAGACACCACCCATTTAAGCGATGTTAATCATACACACATCTCTCAACTTGTCTTCAGTACATGGGTGGAGAGATGTCAAATCTGTCAGGATAGAAATTTATTACTAGATCTGCTCTATTTATTTTCTATTAACTCACCTATCACAGCAAACTTATCAAGACAGAAGAGAGTCAGACTATTCACTACTTCACTTTTCAGTATCAATAACTAATGCAGGACTTTTCAAAGCTTAGTTATTTGGGTAGCAGGGCTCTAATGTTTTACTTTTAAAATAGCAAAAAGGATAACAGAAATGCAGAAGACTTGCTGTGAGGTACTGGAAGGGATGGCATGTGCCCTCAGACTTCTGACTGCTATTCACAACTGAGTACAGCCCTGACATGGAAACTGCAATGCAAATGTTCCTGTTACCTGTTACCTTTCCTGTTACTTTCTACTAAACTTAGAGGATTAGGCTGCTGAAATGGAATTACTTCTGTGAAGACTTTTTTTTTTTTAATGTTGTTATCTATGAAGCAAAACGTGGGGAAATAAAAGAATGTAGTGCAAGAAAGTCTTACCCATCCCCACCAGGTGTGAATAGAAGTAATATCTCTGAGCATTACGTTCCAGAATATATAATATTTTATCACACATTACATGGAAGGCATTGTTCAAGAAAATCAAAGCTTGAGTTTTAAGAAATCATTATAATATTCTTTCAGCGTTTTCCATAATGACATATAATATCTAGGTTCTTAATTTGTACTAATTAGAACAAAAAGTATAGTCAGTGAAATGCTTCTTAAGAACTACAAAAGCTTTCCTCAAGAAACTCCAGTTATTGTATTCCTTGACATGTATGACAGAAACATATATACTGAGTATGATAAATATTGATAATAGTACAAACATGGCACAACACAGGAATATATTGAAGAGGATAGAGGATTAGTGGATTTTTGGCCTCTAGCAGCAAGAGCCCAACTCCCCGTGAAGTGAAGGGAATAAACCTCTTAGGTGGCAACTGCAGTGGTCTATCAGCACTGACCATCTGCCTGAGGGAGTACAATCCTCTTCCCCAGGATAAGTACTGAAGATACAAATCCAGCATCCTCCATTAGCTTGTAAATTGCTTTGCTTTTGCCTTTTACACTTACTGTTTTCTAACAAAAACCCACAGCACTAGCAATCCACGTGCTTTGGTTTACAATTTGATAAATCAGTCAGTAACAGCACTTTTTAGTACTCTTTTTCATTGATTTCCTATTTCTGGAGCTTGTCCTGTTCTGTATGATTACAACAGCCCTGAATACTATACATATCATTGGCACTGCAGGGTATTTCTAGCTAAGACTTGTTAAGTCCTCACTGGGTGAGCAAAGATGGCACTCTGCTAAAGTAGCAGTCTCTAAAAGATTATGTTTCCATAGTGACATTACTGGTGGACTCTATTAAGCCTTTAAAAGTGTCCTTTAGCTACTTGGGCAAGCAAAGAGAAAACTAGAAGTATGTCACGGTAACAGTCTGGTTGGGGATGTTCAGCTCTGTTGCATACATATATGATATAATTAGAATGCTCTAATCTCAACTCCTAAAGAGGTGGCTATGTAAATATTATGCAGCTTCAAATTACTCACAGTGTCAAATGGGAACTCACACTATGGTGTTTGACTCTCCAGGGCGTGCTGCCCTTCCAGTATGATTTCAAATCCTATAAAGGATCTTTGGAGTGAAAACAAGCTCCCTGGATCTTTTCCAGTCCTCCCTTACAATATTACAGTTGCAGTAGAACAACTGTAATTTAGCCAAGCGTCTGTATAGACTTAAAATGTCTTCAGAAACCATCTTGGTTTTTGGCAATGAAATGAAAAAAGAAAGAAATTACTTAACTAACTACTGACTGCAGCATTTGGAGCTGTTTTTGGTTCTCACTCTTTATTCAGTCAATATCTTAGCTGAGGCGAACACAAAATATAATTGTCTATGAACTGTCAGAATTGCTAGCACAGGACTTGTCTGTGTGCAATGGTCTCTAGCAGCATGTGATTAACTTGGAACGGCTTTAAAGTTAACCTGTCACCATGGAACATTAAAACTGTGTATCAAGGCAAAGTGGGATGGTACAGAACTTGTCAGTATGAGAACAAGACGGAATAAAGTTTGCACTGCAATGAATATAGTTCATTTAATTGTTAGGGCTTATCACTAGCATTTCTAAAGACTGGGACAGTAATGACACAAATAATTAAACTTTGCTATCTGCAATATCTTTTACCTACAAGTATCATTCACTGTAGAATTAATTAATTAGTTAAACCTCAGATGAGCCTCAGTGGAAGAAGGGAAAGGTGTTTAAGACTTATGTGGTTGACATGGTTATCTGACAGCTTGGTGGCAAAACTGGTAACAGAAGCCAAAAGCCATGGCTCCCAGTCCAAATTTACTCCAGTGAGCAAAGGCCATATTATTCTGTATAGAAAATTGTAATTTCAACAATCATGAATGTGACAGTGCTGAATATCAGCCATGAACTAAAATGCCAAAGCAGTGACATCTATTTGTGTCATAGTTTGTTATTGAGGTTGAAAGTTTCTTGTTAAGTAAACCTTGCAGCTCTCTATTTTACCCTTTGGCATTTCTCAGATTTGGTATATGTAAAAGTTCTGAATAGTTTGGCAATATGGGCGTATTTTTCATATCTTATGAAATATTAAAAATAAACTCACTTTTTGATGGCTAGAACTAGAAGCTGATTCTTTTTTATGTTGGTATTTAAGGTTTATCTCCAATTTAACTAATGAGGTAAAGCAAGACTTCCTTATCTCTCTTCTTACCTCCTCAGGAATTTGTGCAGGAATTTCAACCAACATTTTGGCTTTCTACTCTGTAGGATCATTTCTGACGTTGCTATTAATGAATTGAAAGTATTGTGTGAATAATACCACAGTGTGATGCGACAGTCAAGAAAACAAAGAGTTTTTTGATATAATGAGAAAATATTCTAAACATCCCAATACCTCAGTAAGAATAACCAAATTTCTACTACCGTTTTATACAGGTGATATTCTTTGAATACTTCTAATCCTAGGTAGAGTCTTGCTGGTAATTGATATATTAGAACTTTTCATTCAAAATAAATAAAACACTTCCCTAATTTGATTTTTTTTAAGTAAAATTTAATGATATCTTTATTTGCTGTCCTCCCATGAATGGTTACCATATGTTGGAGTTAATAGAAATCTCGCATCATCTTTTATGAGAGCATCAATTTATCTGCAATTAAGTTTAGATTGTCTAATAAAATTCTGTGACATTTTAGCCTACAGTTTATGTCTCAGTAAAAGGCTCCTCTGAATGTTATTGCCATAAGAATTCATGTAATGACTAAAGATAAACCATTTTACTTCAGGCTGGACAGATGAATATGTCAGCATAAAAATAAAACAGGTAATAGATGAACATACAGTCAGTGAGGCAAAGGAGACAAGGAATTCTCTGAATGGGTTTCAGTCAAAACTGTAAAATCAAAGCTTTAAGTTCCAGAATTGTTTGCAATATGGGAAAGAGACATACAGTTAGCAGTTACTGATTTCTGTTACTCCTAATCTATATAAAGACTATGAAGGACAATGAATTTCCTGAATAAGGACTCTAATTCTACCAGAAATTTAATGTCTGTTGCGTCCACATCTTTAGTTACAAGACAATGACAGATTAAGCCACTTAATTTAGAGCTCAGTATGAATTCATACACATTCTGAAGTTTGTTGTCACTCAGAATCTAGTTTTTGGGTGCAAACAAAGTTGTATTTCTGGATATGAAATATGGCAAGAATCCTAATTTCCCTAACGACAGTTGGACTGGTGGCACAGACTGCTGTAAAGGACCCTTCCTTTGCATTGTTCACTCTCCAACTGAAAAATGTTCTCTTTGCTCGAGCGGCTACATTAGTCTGCCTTTTCCGGGATGCCACATGTTATTTATTTAATTCGATAGCCTTCAAAAAGTAAAGGAAGAAGGAAATTGGAATTCTGGAAAGGTTGACAGACAAGGATGGATTGCAGCCAAAACCTGACTGAAGAAAGTCTGTCAATTCTCCATTTAAAACTAAAAGCAACTTTCCAGCTGAGGATTCATCTTCAAACATGAGCCTGGATCTTTAATGAAAAAGAGAGCAAAACATACTTTAAAGAACTATCCTGAGAGACTTTCAAACACTTTGAATTTGTCACCCCATTCAACCAAGATTAACAAATGTTATGGACGAGTCTTTTGTTACATGACAGAACATGTGCAAAATCCTCCACGATATGGATTTTTAAGTCCCTCTGAAAATGCCTACAAAACAAATTCATACACAAAATATCTGAGTCCTCACCCAACAGCATCTTCATTTTTACTTTAGACAACAATGTCCAGAGGAATTCTGTCTTGGAGGGAAGAAAAAAAAAAATAAAGTAGTGAAATCAGATAAGGATTAGTTTTACTGTGCCATGTCCATTTTTGTCTCAATTAAAGTGAAAAAAAAAAAAAATCAACATTGTGCTGGAAGTCTACATGCAAAAAAATAATGTGCCAGAATGGACCCAGATCTTCAAGTTGTGTCACTGTGTTGATGACTGAATAAAGCTACAGCATAATAGAGCCAAAACACCTTACAGTACTCTGTTAGAAAGAATTCACAGCATATCACTTTGGATAGTGTTACTATTGGCTGTATAGGTTCATCTTGAGATGTCTTTCCCTAAGTTATTGAAAATTTCAAAAAATGGACAAAAGATCGCTGATATTAAACATTTCCAACTCTCTTTCTGAATTTCCATTGCCTGACATGGGGAAAGCTTCACTGGAGAATGCTCACTGGTGCCTTCAAGTGTCTTCCAGAAGGAAATCACTAAAAAAATCATTTGAAATGTTACATTGCCAAGTAGGCCTTTACTTGGAAAGTAGATGTATTTTTAGAATATCCATTACTTGAAAGAAATGTTGTATTACTTTGTGTTTCCATACATAGTTTAGTAGATACACTTTAATAAGATGTAAAAGCTGTTTTGAATTATATACACACTTGAATATTAGTGGTTAACAAAAATGTTTACAAAGTATGACCATTTTGAGGGAAGATATATTAGCCATAAAATTAATAGACAGCCCCTTCCCTTCATTTTATTCAATACAGGTTGACAAGGAGAAACTGTGCTTAGTTCTTTATCTAAAATAATCTGTTATTCAACTTGGAGTGATGTATCGAAATGATTTTTACACAACAGTGAGCTACATACACCTATTGCTAATATTTAAAAGTGATGGATGTAAATGACCCTTCCATATTTCATCTTTTGTAATATTTATTCATCGGAAAAGAGATGCAGGGTGGGAAATGAACTTTACAAAGTAATTACTTTTGATAGTGACAAAATCTATTCAAAGGCCTTCAGGTAAACATCAGCTTGATGGGTGCACTGTGGTTTGCAACAGCTATGTGTCATGCTTAATGGAATTGTGATGTAAGTTAAAACTTACAGATGGTCCAGGGAATTACAAAAACTATTCAGGAAAAACAATGTGAACTGTTTGTAATCTATCCACCAGAAAATCAGCAAGAGTTGGTTTCCATTTGCTTTTATTTTTGTGTAAGAAAAGAAAGGAACTTGAAACAAAAGAAAAAACAATAATTCTTCTTCTAATTGCAAAACAAACAAACAAACAAATAAATAAATAAATGAAGAATATAGAAATCAAAAAGAGAATCAGTAATAGGAATACATTCTATCAACGAAGAAGTACCATGTGCAACACATGCTTGTATTCAAACCCATTGTCTTAAAAAAAACCCCTACCTATTACATAGAACATATATTCAAATATTTGGAAAGGTGTCTTGGAGAATTGCTGTATACTTTTAATTTCTCCTGAGCTCCTTCTCAAAAGAAAAAAAATGTTGATATTGAAAATACTATCAGTACTTTTCGAACTCACAGAGTTGAGGACAGTTCCTTTTCATCCCTGTTCTTACTTCCTTTGATTTCTATAGCTCTGCTTACCAACGTGAATAACAGATCTTGTTGTAGGAAGAATTTGCAAAACTTCTCAACATGATATGGCTAATGGAAAATCATATATTCTCTATAATAGCTTCAGTTAAACTCAATTTTTAGTAAGAAATGATACATCTACATCAGAGTGATAGGTTACTCCCTCAAAAAAATTAATTTTACAAGATAAACCAAAATACATATTTTCATAAAGTCACAGAAAGTATTGTTTTTCACACATCACTACATAGCCACTTTGGTGCTGATATTCTGCACTAGCACTTCCTGGAGTTGGATTTACAGACCACTTATTGTACTACTAGATGCTATGAGACAGCACAACAATCCACATGAAGTTGGCTGCATTCTACATTCCTGAATATAAAAGACTAGAAAGCACATTCGGATCATCCAGAGTGAAAAGCATTCTGTAAATGTAAATGATTATAAATTGGTGCTGTTGAATCTGAGTAAAATTTACTGTGAACAACAGACTTTACATCTCTTTCACACACGAGAGCACATATACATGCAAAGAAAACTGAGCATAATGAAGCATTCCAGGGAGAATAATTAGTGTCAAATAGGAACACAAGAAATTGAAAGCTCCATATTACAGTGAGCAGCACTGGAGAAGTTAGTATGAAATGTTTTATAGGCATATTTTCCTTATTGTACTTTAACAACATGAAAAAAGTAAAGCAAATTCAGATGCAAGCAGTATACTTGGTATGGTAGTTGTTTTATGACTCTAATGATTTTGTCTTCTCATTTCTTCATAGATAAGCAGCAATAAAGAAAAATTGGCCAATAAAACATCACTTCTTAATATTTTGCATATGCTGCCTACTATAGGTTACATTCTCAGTGTTCCTAAATAAAATTTTTCTCATTTAATGATCTCTGTTATTGGTTGTTATGTGAGGAAACAGAGCTGAGAATTTGAGAATGAAGAGTCTTCCAGATGGAGCTTACACATTAGCATTTAATATTTATGACATGGAAAGGCCACCATGCAAAACTTTATACCCACTGAATGAAGAGTAAATTTAGAAATTAAGGCTTGCTGATGCTCGGTTCCTGCTGTGGATGTTACAGTACAGTAAGAGAAAAATAAAATCTAAGGGAAAGAGATTCACATTTGGGGTAAATATTCTGAAGAAAATATTGTTTAACAATTTGTGCTGTGCTTGGGAGCCACACTGTCATACAAACAGTTGTACTAATTTAGAAAAACAACAGCTACCTATTTTCAAAGAATCTACTTACTGGAAGTCTACCTGTTATCCCATATTTTGAATTGTTGTTATGCACAAACATGATTTAAAATACGCCAATGTAATGGTACTGAGTTCCAAGCATCCTGGGCCAACGTATTATCATTTGCAAAAGATCATAGATGGGTCTTGAGCACAGACCACAAATGCAGTGTCACTAACAAAACAGCACTTGAGAACTGGAGTTTGAAGATGTCTTGTAAGGAAAGGAATGAACTTTGGAAAGAAGGCAAATATTCAAAAAGTCCTGAAGGATCTTTCAGACCAAATTTTATTCTTCTTCTTATTTTAACTAAAAGATTGTTGCTTTAGAATTCAATATTGATCCGTTTTACTAAACAAATATTACTGGGAAAATGGAAGGAGATTAAAAAATAATGGCTCCAAAAGGAAGTAGGGGAATGGATCCTCTTTGGTAGCAGGAATGTGCTCTGAGAGAGGATCCTGTGGCAGAAGCCTCTCTAAGCCCCTTTTTCCTTTGGCTCTTCCTTCCCTCCTCCTCTCACTCTCCTGACATTTGCTTTTCATTGGCAGCCATGGGAATAGTGTAGCATTTACTTTGAGCCAGCTGGAAAAATAGGATGGCAGTTTACAAACTCAGATTCCGTTCTAAACTTTCAGCCTCTATTTCCATTCTCAGATACATCCTTTCTTCCAGTTTGCTTTTCTATGTAACATTTTGTTCTAGTTTTGCTCAAGTGAAGGCTTGCAAAAGAGGAACAAGTAATGGTTTTATATAACTTTTCCCAGGAGGTTTGGTTTCTTTTCCTTTCTGTAAGGGATCTGGAATCCCACAGAAGAGGCAATGTGGGTGAACCACTGCAGGTGGAGCAATGAGAAGCCCCACAGGATGCACTGTGCAGAAAGGGAGTGAGAATGAATGTCACAGCACTGCTTTCGGTGCTGGTGAGAGCTCTGTGGCCTTGTGTGTTTCTGAGATGCTGTTAAAAGGTGAAAAACACTGTGAGAGTGTTTCCCAGCAAGTAGTAAATGCACATACATAGGAACATGCAGATAATGTATGTAAACTTCTGATGTGAATCACCTATGCACACAATAGGATGCTCCCAGTGAGATTTGGGAACAATGCTGGGGATCCTCTTTTGGTCTGGAGAGAGGATTGGAAACTTTCAGGATTGCAAGAGAGCCAGCAGTGGGAGGGAAGAAGAGGGCGGGGAGGAAGGCAGGGAGAGAAGAAGGACTACACTACAAAATCGTGTAATAGAGTCGATACTAATTTGTAGTTCCAAAAATGTGCAAATAGTACTTGGTAAATATTGTAAGGCAATGAACAGCACTTTCAACTGTCATTTTTATGATGTATAATGAACTAGGCCAGTTTGACAGTCTATTTTTCTCTATTTGCTGACTCAGAAATGTGCCCTTTTCCATTAGTGTTTTCTTAAACCCTGTATTTAAGAGGAAGGACATATACGTTTTGCCTTTTAGCTAGATTCAGAACTCTTCAAACAATAAGGCAGAGTTTTCCCTATGGAGTCACTTTTTCAGAAAGGGTAATGCTTTGAAGGATAAAGAGGTTTTCTCACTGCTGGGACAGAAAGGCCTGGTAGGTAAAAGCTGCCACATGTATGTGATCAATCAAAGCATCCCCTTGCTGGCCCCAAACCAATAGTGTTTTAACCTCCCTATGGTGGACATTCTGTCATGAATGCTTTGTTCCAGTAACATCAAAACCAGAATATGGCTCTATGGACATGTTAATTCTCTGATACAGATGATTATGGTTATTGCCATTCTCACAGTCTACATGGAAGTTCACAAAGTTCTGATCATCTGGTTGAAGCAGCTTATGTCTGGGAGCAAACTTTATATTGTGAGGCAAATACAGTAAGTGGACACATCCTACTAATGCTATCCTTTGTGCTAGAAAATAGTTTGCCATTGTAATGGGTTACCCAGTATGATTATGGAGGAGTTTTGAGAAATCTATCACGTTCAACAACCTATTTTATACTGTTGTACTATCTACCTAAAATGAACTGACTAAACTCCATTCAGAATTGGCTTCAAAATCATATAGCAGATAATTCAATATTGTGATTGCAATCCTCTTTTCCACAGCAACACTACATTGACGTCTCCAGGTTATGCTGCAGACTGTATAGCTCTCTGTACACAAAGCATAGTATTTTTTGCAACTGCTATAGCACAGTGGCTGGCACGTCACAGCTCTGCTCCAGAACCAGTACAGCAGCACTGGTAAGGTGGTAACAAAGTGCTACCATAGTCAAATATAAAGCAGCCTCATTTTAAAGTAATTCATACTTTTCAAATGGTAAACAAACAATAATAAATGAGTAGTAACTAACATTAACAAATAAATTACTACTACCAATAAACAGAAAAGTATAGTAAAATTTTAAACTGCAGTGCTGCTCCTCTGTAGCTTATTCTAAATCTTTACATAGCCTTGCATGTTACCTCTTTCCACTTACCCACCTAGACACATTTCTTATTATTTCAACACCCTTTTGACACAGTGTTTATCCCCAGTCTTGTCCAGTTGTCCATCATATTACATGGTCAACTACGGAGGCAATGAAGACTAAAGCATCCAAAATCTGGCATCAAGTAGTACTGAGCAAATGCTCGTGCATGAAAATAAAACTTTCTTCCCCTAGCATTCCATGCCAAGAAAAAAAGTTTTATTTAGGGCCAATCCAAGCAGAATTTATTTTCTCCTCCTTTGGCAGTTGTACCAAAAAAAAAAAAAAAAAAAAAATTAATCAATTATTCACAGAGTCCTGATAGCCTTGCTTTAGCCACCAGGGAACAGTGTTCCACTAATGATTTTTTGGAGTTATTTTGGTTTAATAGTTAAAAAGGCTGCATCTGAGTTAAGCCAAGAGCCTTTTGTAAGTTCTGTGTGTCAGCATTACACTGCCTTTATTTTCTCTTCTCTAAAGTCAGATTGTTTGAAGCCTAATACTGTGATCATTTATTTACACATAGCCCAGAAGGAGGCAGTTCTGGTTGTTTAATATGCAATACAGCTTTCTGCGAGTGCTTGTCTGTGGGCTGTACTGTCCACATTAGACATATGCTTTAAGTTTATTGCTCAGAAAAGGATGTTGTTTTCACCATGGCATTATAATTCTGTAATGAACTAATTTTCATCTTAACCTACTAACAGATGATATGCTGGTACTGAATATAACTGTTAGGCCCTCGTGGGCTTTTCCAGAGCTACCGCAGGAGCATTCAGCACTTTACAACCCCTGAGATTGTTTTCGAATGAACCATGCCAGTAGAGGAGTAAATACTGGAAGAGGAATAATTCACATTACTTCTCAAAGAAAAAAAAGAACTTTTGTTCAGAAACGGAAATTGTTTGAAAATTCAAAGCTGTAATGAAAAGCTCTCAAAAATTATATGACGAATATTTTATCCAGTATATGCCTAAATCAAAGGAACTGTCTTGATTAACTTCATGCACAGAACTGAACCTGAAAAGTACCACTCAGCTCAGATGAAAAATGCAGACCATAATATGCAGCTGCCACTGGCAAATACTAGTGTTGTACCCTGTAGTGAACACAATAAAGTTCAGCTGCAAAAGGTGTCCCATTCATACCACACATGGGTCTTTGCAAGGATTAATTCACCTGAATTTGATGTTTTCCTTAATTAAAAGAAAAACAAATTGATGAAAAGTTCAGTAATGCTTTATCCACAGAGTAACTGACTATTATGAAGTCGCATTCTCTCTCTGGATTTTGTGGTTGATGAGTTTCTTTTTTTTTTTTTTTTTTTTTTTTGCAAATAAAAGAATTAGATTTCTGGCTCTGCTAAGGGTCATAGTTCAAGTGCAAGAGCAGAGCAAAGGGTTATCAGGCAAGAAATAAAAATCTGAGTTCTGAACATTATTTCTTTGCCTGCGGATTGTTCTGGACAGGAGGGCAAGAACTGGATGATGAGTGGATTAAGTATCTCTGAGTATACACCCCCTTCTCTGCCCCACCAGCCTTCTAGGATAATGAAGGGAATTTGCAGCAAAATGAGAATTCAGATTATGTTACTTTGACAGCTATCAGATCATTTTTCTTTCTTCCATTTCTTCTCCTTTCCTTCCACATGCAAGTTGAGTATGTTCTCTTCTGAACTTCTCTTTCTACAAGTTTACAGGCATGTTTTGGAGAGGCTAATGTATTTTAAGAAAGATTCCAGTCAAAGTTTTTATAATCTTTTTCTCTGCAGCAATGAATCTGTAAAGGTAGTGGTGATAAAATGTATAAAGATTGTAAAGTAGATCTATTCAAATTTCATGCATTCAAATCTAGTAGTCAACCAGCTACCCAGTCTGACTCTGCTTTTGTGGGTTATATAAGAATAAAGTTTAAAAAACAAGAATTTGGCCACTAAGTTAAGAAGCTATCTTAAGAGTAGCTGAAAAAGTGGCTTTAATTTTCTTAACTGTATGTAGGTTAGTGACATAATGTGGGTTTTATTGCTGTATCATTGGTAAGATGTGCTAATTTATCTTGAATCTTTTTTCTAGTGTACTTGTCTTGTGGTATTTCCAAGTGCAAAAATTGTCATAGCTGATGTTTGCTAAATGCAAATTACATGCAAGCTGTTAAAACAGAGCCTGAAGGCATGCATCAGGGTGTTGAAGGTTGTACATGTTTCCTTTGGTTTGAAGGAAGGGAGCAATTATGTATAGGATTGATTCAATTTATATCCTACACATAATACAGCATAACTGGCATTTTCCCAGGTATTTCAGGAGTTCATCTCACTAGTGAAAACAATGTTACATCTAATCCCAAATCTTGTCCCTTATGCTCTTCAGAGCATATCCTCTGAAGAAGTTTGTAAACTGCCTTTTTTCTAGGTAGGGTTCAGCATCTTCATGCAAATTGGTACTCAAATAATTTGTTTAAATATCTCCCCACCATTGAGATCACAGAGAGACATATTGTACATAAAAAAACCCAAACACCACCAGCCACATACACACACATAAAAAAAAAAAAACAACACCACCACCACCAACAAAAAAAACCCACCAAATCCTTTGATGTTTGCAGGAAGAAAGAGGAAATAACTGTTATAGGAGCACTATAAAAAAGAACTCTTTTTGCAGTTCTTTGTTATCTTCTTGTTTCTGTAAACACACAGGTCACGCATGTGTAAGCCTATATCAGCAGGCACACAAACTAACTTTACATACTTATGTTAAATCTTGATAAAATTATAACATTAATAAACCATAGAAATAATGGTTTAACTCTGGAATGAGACAACTCCTTACTGAACATAACCAACTCACTTTCTTCCTGAAGAGGCAATCCAAATATGGATGAATTCCATACCAACTGTGTTACTGAAGACTCAACAAAAAGAAGAAGATCACAAATCTGAAGTAGAGTATACATTAACATCTGCAATTATTTTTGGAGAAGATTATGATCCTGAGGTGAAGTTTTGCGTTAATCTGTGATCAACCAGGTGGTACGATTGGCTGTCTTTTACCCCTGAAATCCTTAAGGGATTTTTTGATTTTTTGCTGGTTCCGGTGCAAACTCATTACTAAGCATCTGTTTAACCTTTTAAATTCCACTTCAATTTCAATAAGAATATTTTTTGCTCAGTTTATCACCTCAGCTTTGTCATTCCCTCCATTTCATTTCTGTTCATGCCAAACAATTATTTTGACATATATCTGTTGAGGATCTGGTTTGTTATCTCCTTTAGAACATCTTTTTCTCAAATGTCAAAACAAACGTTAGTATGCTCAGCTGTTCTGCAGAAATTTGCAAACTAATGGACCTTTCACTCTAGAAATAAAGGACTGTAATTGACTATTTTAATGTAGTTAGGAGGATGTGGAAGATGAATGAATGAGAGTGATACATCTTTTACCAACAAAGAATAATGTTGAGAGAATGTAGGGGGAAGTGCATAATTAGTTTTAGTTTTCATCAGAGAAGACACTTAGCTTCCAGAAGGTCTGAACTAATACAATTTGGATATGTAAAGTTTTCAAAAGAAATTTTTAATGCTATATAAGCATAAGCGTTGTAAAAGATGATTTGCACAATTCATATCAGAAGTAAAATAAGGTGGATGCATTTTTGCCAGACTTTATCTAAAATGTTACTATTTTCTTATTAGGTTAAATTATTTTAAATTATATTTACATGCATTCTTATATGAATTACTTCCAGGAATAGCATCTTTCTAATTTCCTGCTCTGATAAGTCCTTGTCATGGGATATCCTGCCCATGAAATGAATCATGTTGTATGCTGCTACCAGTGGGCATGATGTATCATAGCAACAACCAGTAATGTGGAAAATTTAAACAGAAGAAAGACACTTGACAAGCTCTGAAGTGTTACTCTAGAAGACCTCTTAGGTAGCTCCTTAGCTATTGAATTAAGAAGATAAAAAGATAGGATTTAAAAAACATTTTCATCTTCTGCTTCCATAGAAATCATATGCTCAAATTTTAAGCAGAACAGCACTCACTCTATGATAAGAACCTGAACTTTGCTCTAATATGCAATATGAATGTGAACAAAAGAGGCTCCCAATAGCTGGGGAAATGCTGTATGTTGGATCCCATATAAACACGAGCCCAATATCTCAATGAGTGGATGGATTTTGGGAAATATGGAGCAGAGAGCAAGTTAAAATTTTCTCTGTCTTTTTCACACTTCTGAAGACCACGCCCAAACTCGACCAAGTTCAAACAGCTTTTGAGTTTTAAAAACAATTGACATTTCTCCCTCATTTTTTTGCTTATATCTCACTTACAGCTCATTCTGAAATAAATTTGTGCACAAGTGTGGAGAAGAACAGCCAAGAGAAATGCTTTTCTGTATAAGCTCTCATTTCTGAGGGTCAGTGAACTTTCTTTAAAATGTGAGTCTTTCTACATATTTTTTAGTAAATATAAATATATAAATACTTTGTTTACAGAATGTGTAAGAGCCTGAAGATGAGATAAAGTAGGTGAGGTCTACCTATGTCAAGATCTTACTAAAAATACTTTAAAACTATTTTAATTAACAATTGCTTATCCTAACTAGTTGTGAGAAACTGGCAGAGATGGAAATGGGTATCTTGTAGTGCAAAATTCTAAACATTAAACCTGATGTCTATCATTTTTTTCTGACTCAATTTCCAGACATTATTTTCCTGATGATTTTGGAGTGATTTAGAATGCATCCAGCTGTAAGAATGGTAGAAATGGAGGGAATTTATGACAGATGCTGTCAGCTAAGACAGCAAGTACAGAGAGTAATAGTCTTTGCAAAAATCCTGCAGTTGTGTCTCATGTCATAAATGTTTCCATCACTGATTCACAGCAGCCCAGCGGTAACTGGAAAGACAACAGACCGCTGCTACAAAATCCAAGAAATTGTAGTGGTGAGAGACCCCTCTCACCAGTGCACCAGCTGTTCTTTCTGTGCAAGGATATAAAATTGTTTTGTTATTTACATTAAAAAAATCCAGCAAAGGTCCAAATGATGGTGTTTTGTGTTTATTAAGATCTAATGTATCATCAGGGAGGTTTTTAACATAGCTAGAATGCAGATGCTGAAAATGTACTTTAGAGGCAGAGAGGCCTATATGGGAGCAGACTGCATAGAGTAGAAAGAGTCATTAATACATTTTCAAGTTTTTCCTTACAACACAGTGGTTAAATAAGCTCGTTTTTACTTCATCCTTTTTAAATTTAGTGGGATTTCTTGCCCAAATAAATACTTTTCAACTTGTCTGTCATGGATCAGGGTCAATATTGTGAAGAGGCCAATTGTATAACGTGGGCATACTGGGACTCCTGTATTTATTTGACTATTTTTACTTGATTACTACTCTTAAGATCCTGTGATCTAAAGTCTTGAAATGCTGCTGTTTTCTGCCTTAAGAATTCTGCTTTAAAGAGCAGAAAGGATGTGGTGAGGTGATGGAACAAGCTGCCCAGAATGGCTGTGGATGCCCCAACCCTGGAGGTGATCAAGGCCAGGTTGGGTGGAGCCCTGGGCAGCCTGGTCTAGTACCAGATCTGGAGGTTGGTGGCCCTGCCTGTGGCCTTGATGATCCTTGGGGTCCTTTCCTACCCAGGCCATTCTATGATTCTATGATTCTATGATTCTATGAAAGGATCTGTCCCTCTTCCCACGGAAAAGTTTAATTTCTCATGCTATTGGTAAAGAAAAATAAATATGGAATAGTGCTGATTAAATCCTAAGTTTGAGGAAAGTTGTGGCAAATTGAAAGTGAATACAATTTGTTTGTTAACAACTGATGTTTTGAAATAATTTATCATGAAAACAATTCCTGGAAAACAAAAGGCGCTTATGTGCAGGCAACTTATAAAATGTAACTTGTTTATCTAATAAACTACCCTGAGGCCAACAAGTACATTAGCATTGCACAAACTTTCTGACTTATTCATCATCACTATTTATTATTAAAACTTTATCTGCTTCAACTTAGTGAATAGCTGCCTTGGGATATGCTGCTCAGAGCAGAAGGAACAAAATAAAGTTTACGCAATTTGCATAATATTGTACAACGGATATTAGCTTAGAACAATATGAATCCCCTGGATCATTTGCACAGCCCCTTTGGTGTTTAATGTTGGTAAATATTTAAATAACAGCAAGCCTATATAATTATGAAGATTCCTCTTCCTAATCCACACAGATTGTACAAAATGATGTAAATCATATCTATTACATAGTTTTAGCTAGACTAAGAATAGTCAGATGATTTAGATACACTTGTTGCCTTATCTGGGAGTTTTATGATCTGTCATTCATGAATCTGTTGGCTTACAAGCAGAATACACACACAACCAAGAACTGCATAGTGTATACACTGCATATTACTTTAGATGGGTGAGTACAGCATGCTTTAAAACCTGAGGAGTGTTTTCTTCATTATTCTGCTTCTTTTTATTCATATTCACAAATCCTCTGCAAATCAATGCTATTCACTTACTCTGGATTAATTCTGTACTGATGTAGAAGGCATTGGACAAAAGGGTAATAATCAAATCGAGATACAAACAAAATCAATTCTTACTGTGCTGGTGGTTCAAAATTTATCTAGACCAACATAGCTAATTTCTAATCCACTTCAGAAACAAGTCCAGTATCACTATCTTTCTTTTTTTATTTGTTTATTGTGTGGTACAAGGTACAGAAAATTATTTTTAAAACACAGCTCCTCTTATACATATTAGTAAATAGCCTATCTCAATGGGCTATGGAAATCCAGTACACAAACCTGTACAAACCTGGTTAATCCACTGTTCCCATTATGATCAGGAAAGGGTAAATGAAACAAAGGGAGAAATAGGTGTTTTGATGTATCTAACATTTATGACACTTTTCCCCCTTAAAGACAGGCAATAAGATTTAAATAGTTTTTTTTTTCAGTTTGTTTTAAAATAGACTAAAATGAATACCTGTGCAGTAAATAGAATAGCTCACCCTTGAAGAGTGATTATGTTTCTTTCACTCATGAGAAAGACCTTCATAATTCATTCATACCTGAGGATCTTGTGAGTTATGGGTTCTTCACACTTTTGAAAGAAACATAATACTCACCATTCATGGATGACATCTTCTATATGTATTTAAATTGTAAAATTAAACTGTGAAGGATTTGAAGGCATATTCAACATATAAAACATAAATGCAAGCACACAATGTTTCCCTCTCCTGCATGAAGGGTCTATGAGAACATGACAACATGAGATATTGTAGGGGAAACCAATGTAGCATGTGCTGTATGCAAGACAAAAGAGGAGAAATAAGGGCTAAGTTTTGTATTCTACGTGTCAACAGGATGTACTGTTACACTTTTTTGGCAACACTTTGGATGTATTACTTTTATACTTCCAAATTACTAATAAAATCAGAGAATTTTATGTAAGAGTATCAGTATCATGTCAGCAAAATATCCTGATGTTTAAGGAACATTTTAAGCACTAAAGGTACTTAAAGAAGCAGAATCTTGTATAGAAGACAGTGAGGGAACATAATAGAGGAGTAAGAACTACTTTGAATATTAGTGAATGTTATAATGAAAATATCACACAGATGCCTCATTTTATTAAGACTTGAACAGAGTTCACCAGATTTCCTCTATGTTCTACCTAACGTTCACTGTTAACTTTTTCTTAATTAAACAGGATACTATTTGGATGCTTAAATTGGTACTCTGTCTTTCAAACTAATTCCCAAAAGTCCTCATGGAAGAGGAAGATAATGAAAAAAAAAACCACAAAAAACATTTCAAAATCATACCATAGATACTGTACAGGCATAGTACCATCTCCATCGTCCACTGGAGATTCAAGATTATATAGATGTCAAAAGTGTTTATCAGCTATCAATCCTTGGCCTAGTTGTTGCAGTGGTTCCAGGAAAAACATACACCATCCTCTCCACCAAATACTTGTAAAATGTAGGACTATCCAAGCAAGGTAAGGAGTTCATTATGCTGTGGTCTGTGTGAAATAGTTTCAGATAAATTGCAAACTTGATACTTCAGTAGGGATCCCAGCAAGGAGGAGGGGTGATCTGGGCATAGCTCACAGTCTGACTCCTTCCACATAGGCACTGACCCTACAACTTCATTAACCTCTAACCTGTAATCTCATGTGCCTTCATGACCCTGAACAGCTACTCTGACTTCAAGGGGCAGAAAAAAAAAATTGCTTGGCTATTAAGCACATGTAGGTATCTGGAAAGCTGCCCAAATAATTTTTTTTTTTTTTTGTCAATAGCACATACAAGTGTTTTCTACAAATATGACTTGACTGCGCACTACCCTGTACACACCACTAATAATTGAGATGCATTTGAAAATACGGTATGTTGCCATATTTATGACTAACGAGCACAGATATTTTGGAGAAAAATAAGAGGACGGTTGTGCAGAAACATTTTAAACAAATTTGCAGATTGTCACAGTAGAAACAGAACTGTCTGCCTAGAAAGATGTTAGATTATAGATGGAGATCAACTGTGAGACTACCAGACAGACTCTAGTCAGCATCTCCTGGCTGGAACCACAAAGAATAAAGGAGGGAGCAGGTCTGGAAGGAATTCCAGTTCCAAAGTAAAACAATTAGAAGGAACAATTAACTCATTCATTTTGTGGTGAGGTCTTGTCAGCACATAGCCTGAGTAGCATTAAAATGGTAGTTAGCAGTGATTCTAATATATTAAGGCAGCATCAAATAATTCTGTTTTATTGAGCTCATTACTGCACTTCTGCATTCCCAACATTTTAATTTATTACTGGCAGAATATATTAATGCAATCCTTCAGACAGGAAATCAGCACTGTCCTTTCCTAATGCCCTTAAGTCCTCCAAGATCTCTATACCCACAATAAACTACAGGTCCTGTATTAAGGTTTGGCTAATGGCCTAAAACAAAATGTGTCTGGGCTGTCTCAAGCTGACACATAAAGTTGTGGTCCTAAGTCTGCATGTACCAGAAATCTGTGCAACAAAATAATACTAAATAAAAGGGGGTAGAAGAAGAAATGAGGACGCTAATTGGAATTTGCTAGTGTTATTCAGAAAGTGAAGAGAACAGCGCTTTTCCCACCTACTTAAAATAAGGCAGAAGAGAAAAGGTTAAGTGCTCTATTTGTCTACTTCTTTCATTTATGGTGTTTCTAAACAGGAGATGAGTCAATGAGGGGCATCTTTTGGTGGTGAGATATGGACAGAGGTAGATGGAACATGAGTGGCCTCATAGAGATGAATTAAATCTCTGATCCAATAACCTGTTATTGGTATTGACCAAGAACAGATTGTATTCTCTTAGTATTGTAAAGCAAAGAGCAGGGAAGAGATTGTGACCCTAAGGCTCAACATAAAAGATACTAAATGAAGACTTTTGTACACCTGATGGGAGGAAAAACAACAACCTTTTCACTGAAGGGAAGGAAAATGAAAGGAAGAAGGATAAAACAATATGCTTTATTTTCCTTAGGACAGCAGGCAGTTAGATGAAGCAGAAACAAGCCCCTCCTTTCTTATTTACAGAGAATGAAAGGCTATGAGAATGTTTCCTAATCTTTATAGAATGCCCTGTTTACTGAGGATCTTGATGGACTGCTGAGCTGAAATGTTTAATGTTTTCTTTTTAACAGTAAAATCAAAGGGGAATGGACAGGGGCATTGGCACAGACTGCACAGAGCAGTGGGTATGGCCCTGAGATGCCATAGTTCAAGGAGTGCTAGGACAGTGCCCTCAGAGGTAGGGTTTGAGTGGTCCTGAGTGGAGCCAAGAGTTAGACTCGGTGAGAACTTAGTGAACTTGGGATGTTCACTGACTCTATGAAAAAGCATTTAAATGGGTGGAGGCAGATACATTATGGAAATATTCACTTTTTTAAAGAAGACCTCTCAGTTTTCAAATCTTCCAGGTTTTGTAGATAAGCTTAAAATGCCACATATTATGTAAGAAATATATTTAATTTTTGAAAATATTTACTACTCCAGCAAATTAGCAGAGTTTTCTGTAAACAGGACAAGAAAGCAAATGTTGCTTTGGCAAGATTTAGGAGGAAAATGGTCCAGAAGCATCTTTTTGTTATATGTAAAAACTAAAGCTAGATGTCTCTTACAACACTTGTGGTTTACTGTTTATTTAGCCATTTTGCACCCTAAGAGAACTGATGACATAGTTGTGTGGCCTCACTTTTTGACTCTTACTCTGTGGTGTTACTATCCTCTTTCTGGATGGTCACTGAGACAGCACTCCTTTACTAATTTTTTTTGTCATGCCCTTTCTTGTAATAAAAATAAGTAAATAATAGTAATATTCAAAAAGTATGATACAAATGCATATTATTTTGGGATTTTTCTTGGAATTTTGTCATGTTATTCACTATCTGTTAGAGCACCTAAAAAAAGATGCATTCCAGAAGAGTTCACTTGAAGCAATATTCTGTCTGCAAAACTGTCGGGAAGAACAACTTCAGGGACTGAGGCAAGTAAGAAATCATTAAGTTTTCTCCCAAGGTTTGTTTCTCCAAGTAGATTAAATGAGAGGTTAATGTATCCATTACCTCCTCTGTGGATAACATCGTGGATAACATCTTTTAGATACATTCTTTCATTCTTTTCCTTTTTTTTTTTTTTTTTTTTTTTTTTTTTTTTTTTTTTTGGCCAGCACACAACATCTGTGTTTTCAAGCAAGTGAGTCTTTTTAATGTGCAGTGCAGGGGATGTTGTAACCATCATTCTTGCAGCTTCCACAGCAAATGTACTCTTTAGTACCATGGTAATTGAATTTAGAGGGAGTGGCTGTCTAGAATCAGAAATCTCCACCATTTCTAAATAAAGCATATGGTGGGACATTTCAGGAGCAAACTTGAGGACATACACATAACAATTAACATCAGAATTTTCAAAAACCTGTGTCAGAAGTGCTGAAATAATGTGCATGCTATAGAAAACAGATTTTTTGAACCTAACAGAGAATTAATGTAGAAGTTTGCATACATGGAATGATTAAAAAAACAGAGTTATGGGTTCTTTCTTCTGATGATAAATTTTTCTTCTTGCATTAGTTTCTCAATTAGATTTATTTTGAAATATATACTTAATAAAATGCTACAATCATAGAAGTCTGAATTTTGTTTTTAAAAATTGGATTTATGTTTGATGACACAGCATATCAAATAGGAAGGGCAATTTAAAATATATTAGATGTAAATAACTGAAAAAAATTCAGGACATAATTGATCAACTCAGTGGAATAACTTTGGTGTTTTAATTCAAGCATTTTGCTTTTCTATTTGAACAGTCAAAAACGCTGGTGTGGAAAATCTACTGCAACCGTTAAACAACAGAGATGCCAGGAATGGCAAGGATGTAAAACCATGCCTGCCCAACAATATTTTCAGAGGTTTAGCTGTATATGAATGTGAAAAATAAGCCTCAGCTTCCCTTTCGCTGTCATCCATGGCTGCGTTTTGAAACACTTGGAAGGATTTGCTGTGAAAATGGCAGGTCTGTTCTTACTGATTGAATACACCTGGGGAATGCAAAGGGCTCACAAAGACTAAGAGGTCTGGGAAGCCTCACTCAGATGAAACTTTGAACACCTTCGTCAGACTTCCAGACAATCCAGAAGAAAAGAAATCAGATGAGCATTTTTTTTCTTTTTTTCAGACATCTTACTTTTCTGTAAATGTCCAAGGGTGAAGTCACACATATCTCCTATCATCTTTAACTGAACTTCCATGACATATCCTACAATGAAGGGGATGGTGCATCTGTCCTAGAGATGGCACTGTTGCATTTCTCTGACTGCAATTAGTTTGGTAATGGAGAAGTCCTAATTGGAGGGAAAAAAGAAAATTAAACTATGCATCAACTGTCATTTTATAGTATTTGTAATGCTGAAGTTGCTCCTGAAGATCAAAATCTCCTCACCTTTCTTCCTGTCAAGCTCAGATATCTTTATTGGCCTACCTAAACTAAGGAAAATGAAAACAGTGATATTTGACTCCATTGTAAATTAAGGCATTTTTCTCTGAAAAATGAATTTCTTCAAACACCTTAATTTTAATATGAAAAAATTAACTTATAAAGATGAGTTAAAATAATAAAGGTCTAATTACATTTGTCCTATTGCTTTAGATGTAACATTTCATTTTTATGCATGTGTGGGAGTGGGCATAAAAGTGTTACATTCTAGGAGCAATACTGACGGGGCACACTGAATCTGAGACACTGGAAAACACTGGGACCTTTGGCTTCACACCTTGGTGGTGTCATTTATTAGCTGACAGAACAGGATGTAAAGCACTAGAGAATAAAAACTTCTAACTTCAGCATTTAAAACACAAAAATCCCAGATTTATGGGATTTTGCCATCCCTGACAGTGTCAAGAGGTGTCTGGATGAGGAACTATGAGATATGGTTTAGTGGCTTGTGATAGCAAGGGCAATGGGAGGACAGCTGGACTAGATGATCTTGTAGGTCCTTTCCAACCTTGTGATTCTATGATTTAGCTGTTGAGATTCTTGTTTTCAGAGTGTTCCAAAGTGGGAAACTTCTCCTTGTGAAAGTACACATCTGCTTGGATGGTTACAAAGCAAAGAGTTGTGTCTAACTGCTCGTATGATATCCAGGTATTCCCATGGCATGCATTGCCCTTCTGCCCAAGTGTTACTCGTAAGTATGGAACAGGCTGATTGATAATAGATGCTAAGGAGAAGGCCAGAGTTAGAAACAAGGAAATAGAAACAGGGAGGAAAAGAGCTGATTTCTCAGGAAAAGGAAGGATCAAAATGAGACCTCTGCCTTTGGCTTGCATGACTAAAAGTACCACAGCAAACAAACAGAGCAGAACACATGAAAACTTGCTTTTGCTTGCTTGTCTGTAGTCAGAATCATGTAATTATAGAATTATCAAGGTTGGAAAAGACCTCTGAGGTCAAATCTTGTGAATCGACTGTTAGTTGCCATGATAAAACTGCATTCATTTGCCAAATTGTAGATATGTATTGTGAGCATGAAGTGAACAGCTCTATTCTCTCAACTGAGCCAAGCTGTCTGCTGAGGTACAGGTGTTTTTCATCAATTTTCTTTAAATAAAATCTACATACTATTGTAGGCTTGTGTTTAAGAGCCAAGTCAAGCATATAAATCAGATAAGAGCATTGAAATCATTGGAGGACACAATTTTTCTTACTCAACATATGTTTACTTTTTCTCCTATATATGACTTAATGGGGCATTTACAGATTGTTAACAGTACTTTGCTAGAACTCAGTGTACAGAAATTAAATACCTAATTAAGTGCTCTGCAGGACCCGATCCTCAATTTCACTCTGTTTAAAAGAAATAGGGCTTATGGAGTTGAGAGAGTAATGCATGGTTTTCTCAAATTAGAGTAATTAAAACTTCTCTCATAACATCATTGTTCTAGAATTGTACATGGTTGGCCTATATAATTTTTTACATAGCTTGCTGATGTACTGAACATATATAGTGTTTTAAAAGTAACAGGGTTTTTTTGTCTGAAGAATTTCAGAATAAGATAAAAATGATTGTATAAGGAAATATAAATACAGGACACAGTAGGCTACTGTCATCAAGCTGAAATGCACTGAAGAGAAATCACATCTAGGAAAGCAATCTTTCTTTTCTTTTTTTACTTTTTTTTCTTTTTTTGGCTGCCAGAAGTAACAGCTGATTACTTTGTGCCCCTTACCTTGTGCTCATGTTGGAATGCAGCTGCATTGCAGCATCAGATGGAGGCTCTTGAAGTCTCTGAAACAGACTGCTGGGCTCTAAAATGTAACTCTAGCATGATATTAAATGCATTTTGAATAGCAAGGAGAAGATATGTTTCCATTATATTAAAACCTGGACAAAGGTACTTGCAAGACCTTTCCAAAACAGTGTCCTCTTAGAAAAACATAGTCCTGTATAAACAGTAATTCTATTTGATGAAAAATGGTGCTTTCATACTGTTGTTATGAGTTGAACAGGGAAAAGATAAAGGCATCTGTATTAGGAAGCTCTGTGCTCTTTCCTTTATCAATGAGTACTGTGCTTGTGTTTTGGGAGAGTTTATAGTTGAAGTTTCATAATTAATTGTATAAGATGCTGCAGAGGAAAATACATTATCTGTAAAGAATAAGACAGATGAATCACTTCAAGGCATTCTGTCCCCTGTTTCCCTTAATGTTGGAGGGTATTTTGTCCACAAGCAAAAATACAAATAATATGTTAGTTCCAAGAAGCAAAATTCAATATTGCACCTGTAATCAGTTATGCATTTCTATAGCAACTAATGCTTGCTAGTGCAAAGAATTCCCTTTATTATAGATATACATACATATATATGTAAACAAACAGAACAGTCCTTTACTGTAAAAGTACCCAATTCCAGATAGAAAGGTCAAAATTATTCCTGGGTTCTCAGCACTGGATGCACATACCTTGGGGCACTCCAACAACCCACTGAAGTGCTCAAACTACATTTTTTTTTTATACTACCCACAAGCTGCTACTTGGAGAACAATGTCTTTTCAGTCTTATAAGGATATTTGAGTTAAATCCAACGGACTGTAATGACCATGTCATTTTTTTCCTCTCTTTAATGTTTCATCGATTCTCAACTGTGTCAAAAACAGAACATTCATTAAAATGTGATAAGGTAACCTGTGAATATACGGTTTTGGGAAATAACTCTTGCAGAACTTCTCATGGCTAAAACCCTGATTGTGTGGACACAGTATAAGCCATTCTAGCTTGGTGGCATGCAATATTAACTGTGAGCCCCAGCACTTCATGTGTTATCAATATTGTTTCCATGGAATTTAATATGATGCATACTCAAGTTATCGGAGAATACCAGGGGTGCTTTGTACAAGCAGTGCAAATGAAAAATAACAGGGAAAACTCTCAGAAGGTCTTTGAGCTCAGAATCAGTGCAAATCCAGTCAGAAAATCACAATGCAACAACAGGTAACTCAGTACTTTTGGTCTCATCTGCATTCAGGAAGAAACTGCTAAGCACACAGAACACAAAGTGCAAGTCCTTCCAGTTCATGCTAATGAATTACCTTGCTACTCCTCCCAGTGATCTTGGAATAAGAAGGCAGAGGCCACTGGTGCTCTGTATTTGTACTGTAAGTAGATTCTTAGCTGAAGTAATGATGGTTTGTTATAACATGTGGTACGCAGTTAAAAAGAGTACCTTGTGTAAGGCAACATGATGTCTTACCTGATTTCAGTAGGACTATGAACATACACATAGCTGTAAGATAGTTTAAGCTTTGGGCAGCTTAAACAAATGCTACATTTCATGATTCCATATCATTTTGAAACTAGAATGCAGAGAAACACAAGCTTTAGCTTCAGTTTTCATGTTAAGCACTGCCATGAATTTGTTCACCAACCCGGATAGTGTTCAGACACAACAGTGCAGTGACATAATGTCTTTGCAATCATGCCAAACTCTCAGATGAGTGCAGGTGCTGTGCTGAAAGGGAAAGGCAAAGCTTCTCATTCCTAGGGCTGGTAACTGTAAAAGGGGAATCAAAATCCCAGGTACTTCATGTGCTCAGCCCATCTGGCAGCTCTATTCATATCTAAAAACTGATGATAAAGACAGAATATTCAATTAGCTAAGGCCAAAGATGAAATGTTGGACATTACAGTGAAAATAGTTTATAAGCTGCTATTTTTCAAATGCAGTCTGACAGCATTTCAGAAGCAAATACTTCGGCCTAGATTTTCAGCTGCGTGCAACACTGTACAAACCCAGTGACACAGCCTATGCCACACTAAAATTACTGTTTATATTGATTTTAGCATGTGATGTCCCTGTCTCTGATAAACTGTTATTTTAGATCTAGAAACACTGAAATCCAATTTAATTAAGAACAAGTTCAGAACTCCCTAACTTCATGATAAGAAATTATATTACAAATAAACAGGAAAAAAAACCCAACCATAAACAAGTGAAGCAGTACATAAGTTGTGATCTTAAAAGGTGTTTCCTTGAAGAACTACTTTGTCTATAGCACTGTGCAAATGCCCAACATCTGGTCCATATAAATTGCCATGAAGATTCATCATGCACTCCTGAAATGTCGCTGTAAGAAACTGAAGTTGTACGAGTTGTCTGGGGTGAGATACTGCTACAAATAAATCTGACAACCAAACAGCTACAGCAGAATGGATTGCATTTGATAGAGTGCTGGCTTGCTCAGTAAGCTGTGGTCTTTTATGGTGGAAATGGATGAATAAACAATTTTGGGAAACAGTGAGAGTTGATATAGTCAGTACAGAGGTACAGCTATTTTAACCCCCCCATGCATTTAGTACACTTTTAACTTCCTATTCAAATGGTATGATCATGGAATCCTAATAATACTGAGGTGTGAAGTCGGAGAACAAATCTGACATTCCTGGGTGTTAGTTTGTGTATCCTGAACTCGGTTTTAGAGAATGCTCTATAGATACAATGACTCCCCCACTTCAGTATGCAAAGTGATACAGAGCATTTCCTTTGCAATAACTTTACACGAATGATGGCTTGAAAATGTGCATTAAAATATTCATTAAAATGATAATGATCTCTGAGTGGGGAAGATTAACCACTATTACACTGATGTACATGCATGAGAATTGTCTTCTCTCTCCTTTCCCATTGA